>NW_026899329.1:0-80728 GCF_033153095.1 Gastrolobium bilobum
ATGGGCACAAAACCCTAGGATCAGATTTCTCTATGTGAGTTGGGGCTGACTATTTGCTGGTTACTGTTCCATTGGCTTTCCCTTCAATTTCTTGAGCCAAGTTGTGATCTCTCTTGAGTTTCTTCACATTTCCACCTTGTAAACACTTGGGAGCAGCCTTGTGGGAGTGAAATGAGGGTCTTTTCTGAGTCTTAGCCACTGTTTGAGTCAGTCTTGAGGGCTGAGTTTGGAGGTTGAGTAGTGGAAGCCTTGGTCTTGCCATTGGTGAACTCCAAGTGCCTATCTTTGTGGAGAAGAGTCATCTTGTTGTGCATTTTCGTGCACCTTCTTAATCAGAATTGTGAGGAGCTGTGTTGAGCTTCAAGAGCATCTCCATTCTGAGTTTTGAGTCTTGGTATGTTGTACCAACCTTTAACTTGAGTTTTAAGGCTTAAAAATGGAAGCTTGATGCATGTTAAGGTTAAAAGATGATAACTTGTTGTTGGGTAAGGCTTAACACACCTAGAAATGCATGATTAGGTGTTTAAAATATGTATTCGGATATGGGGTTTTGGGATATCTGGATATTGTATATTCGGATATGAGATTCTGGATATCCGGATATTGAATATCCGGATATGTACAGTGAGATATCCGGATATTGCATATCCGGATATGGTCCCGAGGAGTATCCGGATATTCTGGGATTTCGCAGAACAGTAGCTGCGCATACAGTAGGCTATTGGGGGTTTGTGGACCCTAGATTGATGAAGTTGAACTTTTGTATTTAATGGATTAAGCCAGAATCATGAGATTAAGGGCTTGTGGCTTTGTTAGAAGCTTTAAGACTTGAAAACGTAATGAAAAGGCGTTGTCTTCAATGTGTATGCATGTGGTACATGTTTATTGATTTATATTTGGTCCATATCAGATTGTGATCTGCTGTGATTGGACTTTGAGCTTGTGGCATTGGATAGCTAGCTTAGAGGTAAGCTTTTGTGTCCTCGGTTTAACCATGTTGTGGTTCCACCATGTCCCATGGGGATATGGTATATGCATGTTGTGTTACATGCTTTTGATGTTTTGGAAATGCTGTTGAGCTATTATATGTTAGTGCCTTGTTGATATGCATGGAGGTGTTCCACCTATACGGTAAGCCTGAGTATGTAGAACATACAAGAGGGTGAGGCTGTGGGTGAGGTGCAAGCGGTGTTCCTTGTACTACATGTAGGGAATAGACGTATTCCTACATTTCTCTGGCCAGTAGATAGTGATTACACACATGCCATAGATATTTGTTGCACTACATAGTTTTGGAACTGATAATGATATAAATGTTTTTTGAACTTATATTGCACATGTAAGTGAGCTTGGGGTGGAAGATCCTTGAGGACCCCTTGTCTTACTGAGATTTCTAGTTTAGAGATCTCACCCCACGTTTGGGGAATGCTTATTTCAGGGTCAGGTAATGTTGAGACCTCAGGCGGCAGGAGGCCGGAGCTGAGTTAGATTGCTGTTATATTATGCTGCCATGATTGGATGCTGAATTTGCATGCTGCTTATGCTTATAGCTTCAGTTTATGTTTATGGAGTTTTATGTTGAGACTTGTTGTTTACTATGTTATTTGGTGAGCATGGGGATTGTCCATGACACATAGTATTATTATGTCTTGGTTATGTCTTTAGTCTTTTGGAGTTGTAATAATGTATCAGGATATTTTCCGGATTACTTGATGTAATGTCGTGATTTAGATACACACTTTATCTATATATTGAGGTATTTCAGTAGATGTCTTATTGCAATTTACATACAGACGATATTTTATGAAACTGATTAAGTAATCAAGTTGGTAATTGATAATGACGTCATAATTGAAAAGAAAAAGAATATTCCGCATTTTTAATTAAGCACCGCTTAATACGATATAATGTTAATATTCCGGGTATACACGGGGTGTTACATTTTATGGTATCAGAGCAACGGTTCTACAGAAAAGCCTGTATGTATTGCAATGATTAGGATGTTTGGTTGTGTCTGTTTTGTGTGTTTGCTCCGTCGAGTATTATTGTGATAATGCATATGTGACCACATTGCGTGGGCCTGATCAACTCATAATTTTTGTAACTTGTGCAGAATCATGGTAAGACCCGGGTGAAACCGCGAGACTTCGGAGGATCGGCCCGATTCCGTCCTGGCTGCATTAGCTGAGATGCAGGCGGCCCGACTAGCCGACCAGGAGGCCATGAGAATGGCACACCAGGCCATGCTGGACGCCGTCAGAGAGGCGAACAGGAAGGCCACGGAGGACGTGTTGGAGGCCAACCGTCTGGCGAACATGACGATGTTTAGAGTCATGTTGGAGGAGATGAGGAATGGCCCTGATGTTGGTCATGCTCCACCGCCACCACCTCCACCGCCACCACCACCACCACCTCCACCCAGTCTGCAGGATGACTCTCAGAGTCAGATGGGAGATGGCAGTCATCTTACGGGGGCCATGCAGACCGTCCCTGTTTTTGTTGAGGATCGTGAGGAGATCGATCGCCGGCTGAATGCTTTCCGTAAGCATAAGCCACCTGCCTTTGATGGGTCTTTTGATCCTGTTGCTGCGGCACATTGGCTTCAGGCGTTGGACAAGATTTTTCGAGTCATGCAGTGCACAGATCTGCAGAAGTTGATGTTCGCTACTTACATGCTGGAGGGCGATGCCCATGAGTGGTGGACAAACCTTTCTCATGTCTACGAGACGCAGGGTCATGTGATGACTTGGCCTTTGTTTGAGGACTTCTTCTTGGGTCAGTACTTTCCATATGACGCTCAGGAGAGGCAGCAGGGAGAGTTCGACAGATTGGTTCAGGGCTCGTTGTCTGTGGACGAGTACTTGGCCAAGTTCAACCAGTTGGTGAAGTTTGCACACTTCAGGATGGTGAGGCCTACTCCTACATTTCTGGCTGCTAAGTTCCGTAGGGGACTTAGTGAGGATATTGCTGGTTACCTAGCTGGTTCTGCTTCTAGAGATTTTGGGACACTGGTTCAGCAGTGTCGTGAAATTGAAGATTTCTACAGCTCGAGTAAGGCCAAGAAGGCCAAGGTTGCTGAGGCGACGAAGGTTGCAGCTGGTAGTTCCACTTCTTGGCGAGACAGGAAGTTTGGGAACAAGGGCAAGGGTAAACAGTTGGCAGTTCGGCAGGCGCCGAGTCAGTTCAAGAGGACTTTTGCTCAGGGGAGTGCAGCGAGACCTCCTGCTCCCAGGTGCTCGGGATGCGGGAAGACTCATTTTGGGTCGTGCTCTACCGGCCAGTTGATTTGCTTTCAGTGTGGCAAGGAGGGCCACTTCTCCAGAGATTGTCCGTCGGCGACGACGAGGGCTACTGCAGTGCAGGCAGTGCCACTTCAGATGGTTCCCCTTCCACCTACTTCGGCACCGGTAGTGCCACCATCTTCTGGGAGAGTTTATACTCTGGATCGTCAGCAGTCGGATCGAGCTCCGAACCTTGTCAGAGGTACTGTTACGATTGGTTCATCAGCTGTTGATGTGTTGTTTGATTCTGGGGCTACGCATTCTTTTGTTGCTACCCCGATTGCTGTGGGGCTTGAGTTGCCCAGTGATGTGCTTTCTCCACCGATGCGGGTGACCACCGCCACCGGAGAAAGATGTGATGCTACCACTGTTCATCGCGATGTGGCATTTCAGTGGGATGGTCGTGAATTCTCGGTAGATCTGATAGGGTTACCGATGGCCAACTTGGAGGTTATTCTGGGCATGGATTGGCTGTCCAGAAATTGTGTGATGATTGATTGTTGTGCCAAGCGTGTAGTGTTGTCTCCGTGTGATTCCACAGCCAGTTCCTCGCCGTTCATTTCGTTGCTGCAGGCTAGGAGAGCCTTGAGAGCAGGGGCATTTGGTTATGTCATGTTGGGAGGTTTGGTAAGTGGTACACAGGAGGACATCACTGGCATTCCTGTGGTGAGGGAGTTCCTCGAGGTGTTTCATGAGGAGATTCCTGAGTTTCCGCACACAGAGAGTTCTCCATAGATCTGTTGCCTGGTGTGGGGCCGATTTCTTTAGCTCCATACCGGATGTCGCCACCGGAGTTGGCAGAGCTAAAGAAGCATATTGGGGATCTTTCAGCGAAAGACTTCATTAGACCGAGTGTGTCTCCTTGGGGAGCACCGGTTATCTTCGTGAAGAAGAAGGGGTGCACAATGCGATTGTGCACCGACTACAGGCAGCTGAACAAGGTGACAATCAAGAACAAGTATCCTCTTCCTCGGATTGATGATCTGTTGGATCAGCTCAGGGGTGCTTGTGTGTATTCCAAGATTGATCTCCGGTCCGGATACCATCAGATTCGGGTGAAGCCGGAGGATGTCCCGAAGACCGCATTTCGCTCGAGATATGGTCATTTTGAGTACTTGGTGATTCCGTTCGGTCTCACCAATGCACCTGCTGTGTTCATGGATTACATGAACCGGATTTTCCAGCCGTACCTGGATCAGTTTGTGATCGTCTTCATTGACGATATTTTGATTTACTCCAAGACGGAGGAGGAGCATGTGGAGCATTTGAGAACTGTTCTGCAAGTGCTGAAAGAGAAGAAGCTGTATGCGAAGCCTTCCAAATGTGAGTTCTGGCTCAAATCTGTGAAGTTCCTTGGGCATGTTATTTCTGCTGAGGGAGTTGCAGTGGATCCGAACAAGATTGAGGCCGTGCTGGATTGGGAGAGACCCAAGACAGTTACGGAAGTGAGGAGCTTTTTGGGTTTGGCAGGTTACTATCGGAGGTTTATCAAGGGATTCTCCACCACGGTTTTGCCATTGACTAGCCTTACTCGGAAGGAGACTCCATTTGTGTGGACTCACGAGTGTGAGGTCTGTTTTCAGGAGTTGAAGGAGAGACTGACTACTGCTCCTGTGTTGGTCCTTCCTGATCCTGCGCTTGAGATCGAGCTTTACACCGACGCCTCCGGGAAGGGGCTAGGTTATGTGTTGATGCAGTTGGGCAAAGTGATCGCCTATGCTTCGAGGCAGTTGAAACCTCATGAGGAGAACTACCCTACTCATGACTTGGAGTTGGCTGCGATTGTGTTTGCTTTCAAGATTTGGAGGCATTATCTTTTTGGTTTGAGGTTTGTGGTGTTCAGTGACCACAAGAGTTTGAAGTACCTGTTCGACCAGAAAGAGTTGAACATTAGGCAGAGGAGATGGATGGAGTTCATAAAGGACTACGACTTCGAGCTAAGGTATCATCCTGGCAAGGCCAATGTGGTAGCTGATGCTTTGAGTCGGAAATCCAGTAGTTCATCCAGTTTGTTACTTGGTAACTTTGATGTGGTTGAGAAGTTCCGCAACTTGGCAGTGACCGCTCCGTGTGAGAGTGTACTTCTCGGATTGGAAGCATCTGATGTTGTGAACGAGCTGCTTGAAAAGATTAAAGAGGCACAAGTTCAGAGAGTGTGTCTGGATTATGTGAAGAACCAAGACGGTGTGTCTTGGAATGAGGATGGATTGCTTTTGTTTCAGCAGAGGATTGTAGTTCCTCGAGGCCCGTTAATAGAGGAGATTATGGCAGAAGGCTATAAGGGTCAGTTTTCTATCCACCCTGGTGCTACTAAGATGTATCAAGACTTGAAGAAGAACTTCTGGTGGCCGGGCATGAAGAAAGATGTTGCTGTCTTTGTGTCTAAGTGTTTGGTTTGCCAGAAGGTGAAGATTGAGCATCAGAGACCGTCTGGTGAACTTCAACCTCTTGAAGTACCACAGTGGAAGTGGGAAGGTATTTCCATGGACTTCGTGGCGGGATTGCCGAAGACTCAGGCGGGTTGTGACTCTATTTGGGTCATTGTGGACAGACTGACGAAGTATGCGCATTTTCTTCCAGTGAAGGTGAGCTTCACTACAGAGCAGTTGGCCAAGCTTTATGTCCGCGAGATTGTGAGGCTTCACGGGTGCCCGAGAGTATCATTAGTGATAGGGACCCGAAGTTCACATCTCGGTTCTGGGAGGCGCTGCATGAGGCTTTTGGTACGCAGTTGAGATTGAGTACCGCCTATCACCCTCAGACTGATGGACAGACTGAGAGGACCATCCAGACCTTGGAGGACATGTTGCGAGCTTGCACGTTGGAGCAGGGTTCGGCATGGGATAGGTACCTTCCGTTGGTTGAGTTTTCTTACAACAACAGCTTTCATGCTAGCCTGGGCATGGCGCCCTACGAAGCACTGTATGGTAGGAGGTGTCGGACTCCTACTTGTTGGTCTGAGGTTGGGGACAAAGAGCTTTTTGGCTTGGACTTTGTCCAAGATACCACCTTGCAGATTCAGATGATCCGTGAAAATTTGAAGCAGGCGCAGAATTGTCAGAAGAGCTACTATGATGTCAAGCATCGTCCACTGGATTTCAGTGAGGGTGAGCACGTGTTTGTGAGACTTTCACTTGTCACCGGTGTAGGTCGGGCACTCGGAGTGAGGAAGCTGAGCCCGCGATATATTGGGCCATACCAGATCCTTGGTAGAGTAGGACCTGTTGCCTACCGGCTTGCCTTGCCTCCGAACCTGACTAACATCCATGACGTGTTTCACGTGTCTCAGCTTTAGAAGTACATAGCAGATCCGTCGCACGTGGTGCAACCGGATGATGTGGAGGTTCGGGAGAACCTAAAGACTCCCGTCGGACCACTCAGAATTCTCGATCGTGGCGAGAAGCAGCTGAGGAGCAAGATCATTCCAATGATCAAGGTGCAGTGGACCGGAAGGACTCCTGAGGAGTGTACTTGGGAGCGTGAGGACGAGCTTCTCCGGCAGTACCCTGAGTTTCGACCAGGTATGTTCTGATTTTGAGGTCAAAATCCTAAAAAGGTGGGGTGAATGTAAGAACCCGCACTGTTAATTAAGGTATTTAATTAATTAATTATGCAAAAATAAGAAATGATTCCATAATTGACCCTAATAATTATTTATGAGGCTTAATAATCATAATAAGTGATTAAGAATGCTGAAAGTCGCTTTTCGGAAGAAAAGTGCAGATACCGGTTCTGCTAGTCGGTATAACTGTGTACCAAAAAAGTATCCCAGAAAATTAAAGTAAGTGCATGATAATTACTAGAATAATATGTAGGACTTGTAAAACGAGTTTCAAGTCCAAATAATGAGAACTGGTGCTAGAAACCGGTACTGACTTGGAAAAGTGCGTACCGGAAAGTTGCTCAGAAAATTATAAGAAAAATATGTTAATTCTTATAAAATTATGTAGTTTCATAATCCAAAGTTTGGGATTAAAATGCTAAGCGTAGCAATTAAAGTTAATACTGCGTGCTTAAGTGAGTTTTGGCTATAAATACTCCCATTATGGGCACAAAACCCTAGGATCATATTTCTCTACGTGAGTTGGGGCTGACCATTTACTGGTTACTGTTCCATTGGCTTTCCCTTCCATTTCTTGAGCCCAGTTGTGATCTTTCTTGAGTTTCTTCACATTTCCACCTTGTAAACACTTGGGAGCAGCCTTGTGGGAGTGAAAAGAGGGTCTTTTCTGAGTCTTAGCCACTGTTTGAGTCAGTCTTGAGGGCTGAGTTTGGAGGTTGAGTAGTGGAAGCCTTGGTCTTGCCATTTGTGAACTCCTAGTGCCTATCTTTGTGGAGAAAGGAGCCATCTTGTTGTGCATTTTCGTGCACCTTCTTAGTCAGAATTGTGAGGAGCTGTGTTGAGCTCCAAGAGAATCTCCATTCTGAGTTTTGAGTCTTGGTATGTTGTACCAACCTTTAACTTGAGTTTTAAGGCTTAAAAATGGAAGCTTGATGCATGTTAAGGTTAAAAGATGATAACTTGTTGTTGGGTAAGGCTTAACACACCTAGAAATGCATGATTAGGTGTTTAAAATCGGTAAAAGGGAACCTTTAAGGGATATCTTCACGGAAATGCAGAAACTGCATTCTGTCGTGAAATATCCGGATATCTGCCCGTGGAATATCCGGATATGGGATATCCAGATATGATATCCGGATATATGTATTCGGATATGGGGTTTTGGGATATCTGGATATTGTATATTCGGATATGGGATTCTGGATATCCGGATATTGAATATCCGGATATGTACAGTGAGATATCCGGATATTGCATATCCGGATATGGTCCCGAGGAGTATCCGGATATTCTGGGATTTCGCAGAACAGTAGCTGTGTTGTGCATACAGTAGGCTATTGGGGGTTTGTGGACCCTAGATTGATGAAGTTGAACTTCTGTATTTAATGGATTAAGCCAAAATCATGAGATTAAGGGCTTGTGGCTTTGTTAGAAACTTTAAGACTTGAAAACGTAATGAAAAGGCGTTGTCTTTAATGTGTATGCATGTGGTACATGTTTATTGATTTATATTTGGTCCATATCAGATTGTGATATGCTGTGATTGGACTTTGAGCTTGTGGCATTGGATAGCTAGCTTAGAGGTAAGCTTTTGTGTCCTCGGTTTAGCCATGTTGTGGTTCCACCATGTCCCATGGGGGTATGGTTATATGCATGCTGTGTTACATGCTTTTGATATTTTGAAAATGCTGTTGAGCTATTATATGTTAGTGCCTTTTGATATGCATGGAGGTGTTCCACCTATACGGTAAGCCTGAGTATGTAGAACATACAAGAGGGTGAGGCTGTGGGTGAGGTGCAAGCGGTGTTCCTTGTACTACATGTAGGGAATAGACGTATTCCTACATTTCTCTGGCCAGTAGATAGTGATTACACACATGCCATAGATATCTGTTGCACTACATAGTTTTGGAACTGATAATGATATAAATGCTTTTTGAACTTATATTGCACATGTAAGTGAGCTTGGGGTCGAAGATCCTTGAGGACCCCTTGTCTTACTGAGATTTCTAGTTTAGAGATCTCACCCCATGTTTGGGGAATGCTTATTTCAGGGTCAGGTAATGTTGAGACCTCAGGCGGCAGGAGGCCGGAGCTGAGTTAGATTGCTGTTATATTATGCTGCCATGATTGGATGTTGGATTTGCATGCTGCTTATGCTTATAGCTTCAGTTTATGTTTATGGAGTTTTATGTTGAGAGTTGTTGTTTACTATGTTATTTGGTGAGCATGGGGATTGTCCATGACACATAGTATTATTATGTCTTGGTTATGTCTTGAGTCTTTTGGAGTTGTAATAATGTATCAGGATATTGTCCGAATTACTTGATGTAATGCCGTGATTTAGATACACACTATATCTATATATTGAGGTATTTCAGTAGATGTCTTATTGCAATTTACATACAGGCGATATTTTATGAAATTGATTAAGTAATCAAGTTGGTAATTGATAATGACGTCATAATTGAAAAGAAAAAGAATATTTCGCATTTTTAACTAAGCACCGCTTAATACGATGTAATGTTAATATTCCGGGTATACACGGGGTGTTACATTTTATGATATCAGAGCAACGGTTCTAGGGAAAAGCCTGTATGTATTGCAATGATTAGAATGTTTGGTTGTGTCTGTTTTGTGTGTTTGCTCCGTCGAGTATTATTGTGATAATGCATATGTGACCACATTGCGTGGGTCTGATCAACTTATAATTTGTGTAACTTGTGCAGAATCATGGTAAGACCCGGGAGAAACCGCGAGACTTCAGAGGATCGGCCCGATCCCGTCCTGGCTGCATTAGCTGAGATGCAGGCGGCCCGACTAGCCGACCAGGAGGCCATGAGAATGGCAAACCAGGCCATGCTGGACGCCGTCAGAGAGGCGAACAAGAAGGCCACGGAGGATGTGTTGGAGGCCAACCGTCTGGCGAACATGACGATGTTTAGAGTCATGTTGGAGGAGATGAGGAATGGCCCTGATGTTGGTCATGCTCCACCGCCACCACCTCCACCGCCACCACCTCCACCGCCACCACCACCACCACCGCCACCCAGTATGCAGGATGACTCTCAGAGTCAGATGGGAGATGGCAGTCATCTTACGGGGGCCATGCAGACCGTCCCTGTTTTTGTTGAGGATCGTGAGGAGATCGATCGCCGGCTGAATGCTTTCCGTAAGCATAAGCCACCTGCCTTTGATGGGTCTTTTGATCCTGTTGCTGCGGCACGTTGGCTTCAGGCGTTGGACAAGATTTTTCGAGTCATGCAGTGCACAGATCCACAGAAGTTGATGTTCGCTACTTACATGCTGGAGGGCGATGCCCATGAGTGGTGGACAAACCTTTCTCATGTCTACGAGACGCAGGGTCATGTGATGACTTGGCCTATGTTTGAGGACTTCTTCTTGGGTCAGTACTTTCCATATGACGCTCAGGAGAGGCAGCATGGAGAGTTCGACAGATTGGTTCAGGGCTCGTTGTCTGTGGACGAGTACCTGGCCAAGTTCAACCAGTTGGTGAAGTTTGCACACTTCAGGATGGCGAGGCCTACTCCTACATTTCTGGCTGCTAAGTTCCGTAGGGGACTTAGTGAGGATATTGCTGGTTACCTAGCTGGTTCTGCTTCTAGAGATTTTGGGACACTGGTTCAGCAGTGTCGTGATATTGAAGATTTCTACAGCTCGAGTAAGGCCAAGAAGGCCAAGGTTGCTGAGGCAACGAAGGTTGCAGCTGGTAGTTCCACTTCTTGGCGAGACAGGAAGTTTGGGAACAAGGGCAAGGGTAAACAGTTGGCAGCTCGGCAGGCGCCGAGTCAGTTCAAGAGGACTTCTGCTCAGGGGAGTGCAGCGAGACCTCCTGCTCCCAGGTGTTCAGGATGCGGGAAGACTGATTTTGGGTCGTGTTCTACCGGCCAGTTGATTTGCTTTCAGTGTGGCAAGGAGGGCCACTTCTCCAGAGATTGTCCGTCGGCGATGAAGAGGGCTACTGCAGTGCAGGCAGTTCCACTTCAGATGGTTCCCCTTCCACCTACTTCGGCACCGGTAGTGCCACCATCTTCTGGGAGAGTTTATACTCTGGATCGTCAGCAGTCGGATCGAGCTCCGAACCTTGTCAGAGGTACTGTTACGATTGGTTCATCAGCTGTTGATGTGTTGTTTGACTCTGGGGCTACGCATTCTTTTGTTGCTACCCCAATTGCTGTGGGGCTTGAGTTGCCCAGTGATGTGCTTTCTCCACCGATGCAGGTGACCACCTCCACCGGAGAAAGATGTGATGCTACCACTGTTCATCGCGATGTGGCGTTTCAGTGGGATGGCCGTGAATTCTCGGTAGATCTGATATGGTTGCCGATAGCCAACTTGGAGGTTATTCTGGGCATGGATTGGCTGTCCAGAAATTGTGTGATGATTGATTGTTGTGCCAAGCGTGTAGTGTTGTCTCCGTGTGATTCCACAGCCAGTTCCTCGCCGTTCATTTCGTTGCTGCAGGCTAGGAGAGCCTTGAGAGCAGGGGTATTTGGTTATGTCATGTTGGGAGGTTTGGTAAGTGGTACACAGGAGGACATCACTGGCATTCCTGTGGTGAGGGAGTTCCTCGAGGTGTTTCCTGAGGAGATTCCTGAGTTTCCGCCACAGAGGGAGATAGAGTTCTCCATAGATCTGTTGCCTGGTGTGGGGCCGATTACTTTAGCTCCATACCGGATGTCGCCACCGGAGTTGGCAGAGCTGAAGAAGCATATTGAGGATCTTTCAGCGAAAGACTTCATTAGACCGAGTGTGTCTCCTTGGGGAGCACCGGTTATCTTCGTGAAGAAGAAGGGGTGCACAATGCGATTGTGCACCGACTACAGGCAGCTGAACAAGGTGACAATCAAGAACAAGTAATCGGTTGTGCACCCGAATCTGTTGGATCAGCTCAGGGGTGCTTGTGTGTATTCCAAGATTGATCTCCGGTCCGGATACCATCAGATTCGGGTGAAGCCGGAAGATGTCCCGAAGACCGCATTTTGCTCGAGATATGGTCATTTTGAGTACTTGGTGATTCCGTTCGGTCTCACCAATGCACCTGCTGTGTTCATGGATTACATGAACCGGATTTTCCAACCGTACCTGGATCAGTTTGTGATCGTCTTCATTGACGATATTTTGATTTACTCCAAGACGGAGGAGGAGCATGTGGAGCATTTGAGAACTGTTCTGCAAGTGCTGAAAGAGAAGAAGCTGTATGCGAAGCCTTCCAAATGTGAGTTCTGGCTCAAATCTGTGAAGTTCCTTGGGCATGTTATTTCTGCTGAGGGAGTTGCAGTGGATCCGAACAAGATTGAGGCCGTGCTGGATTGGGAGAGACCCAAGACAGTTACGGAAGTGAGGAGCTTTTTGGGTTTGGCAGGTTACTATCGGAGGTTTATCAAGGGATTCTCCACCACGGTTTTGCCATTGACTAGCCTTACTCGGAAGGAGACTCCATTTGTGTGGACTCACGAGTGTGAGGTCTGTTTTCAGGAGTTGAAGGAGAGACTGACTACTGCTCCTGTGTTGGTCCTTCCTGATCCTGCGCTTGAGATCGAGCTTTACACCGACGCCTCCGGGAAGGGGCTAGGTTATGTGTTGATGCAGTTGGGCAAAGTGATCGCCTATGCTTCGAGGCAGTTGAAACCTCATGAGGAGAACTACCCTACTCATGACTTGGAGTTGGCTGCGATTGTGTTTGCTTTCAAGATTTGGAGGCATTATCTTTTTGGTTTGAGGTTTGTGGTGTTCAGTGACCACAAGAGTTTGAAGTACCTGTTCGACCAGAAAGAGTTGAACATTAGGCAGAGGAGATGGATGGAGTTCATAAAGGACTACGACTTCGAGCTAAGGTATCATCCTAGCAAGGCCAATGTGGTAGCTGATGCTTTGAGTCGGAAATCCAGTAGTTCATCCAGTTTGTTACTTGGTAACTTTGATGTGGTTGAGAAGTTCCGCAACTTGGCAGTGACCGCTCCGTGTGAGAGTGTACTTCTCGGATTGGAAGCATCTGATGTTGTGAACGAGCTGCTTGAAAAGATTAAAGAGGCACAAGTTCAGAGAGAGTGTCTGGATTATGTGAAGAACCAAGACGGTGTGTCTTGGAATGAGGATGGATTGCTTTTGTTTCAGCAGAGGATTGTAGTTCCTCGAGGCCCGTTAATAGAGGAGATTATGGCAGAAGGCTATAAGGGTCAGTTTTCTATCCACCCTGGTGCTACTAAGATGTATCAAGACTTGAAGAAGAACTTCTGGTGGCCGGGCATGAAGAAAGATGTTGCTGTCTTTGTGTCTAAGTGTTTGGTTTGCCAGAAGGTGAAGATTGAGCATCAGAGACCGTCTGGTGAACTTCAACCTCTTGAAGTACCACAGTGGAAGTGGGAAGGTATTTCCATGGACTTCGTGGCGGGATTGCCGAAGACTCAGGCGGGTTGTGACTCTATTTGGGTCATTGTGGACAGACTGACGAAGTATGCGCATTTTCTTCCAGTGAAGGTGAGCTTCACTACAGAGCAGTTGGCCAAGCTTTATGTCCGCGAGATTGTGAGGCTTCACGGGGTGCCCGAGAGTATCATTAGTGATAGGGACCCGAAGTTCACATCTCGGTTCTGGGAGGCGCTGCATGAGGCTTTTGGTACGCAGTTGAGATTGAGTACCGTCTATCACCCTCAGACTGATGGACAGACTGAGAGGACCATCCAGACCTTGGAGGACATGTTGCGAGCTTGCACGTTGGAGCAGGGTTCGGCATGGGATAGGTACCTTCCGTTGGTTGAGTTTTCTTACAACAACAGCTTTCATGCTAGCCTGGGCATGGCACCCTACGAAGCACTGTATGGTAGGAGGTGTCGGACTCCTACTTGTTGGTCTGAGGTTGGGGACAAGGAGCTTTTTGGCTTGGACTTTGTCCAAGATACCACCTTGCAGATTCAGATGATCCGTGAAAATTTGAAGCAGGCGCAGAATTGTCAGAAGAGCTACTATGATGTCAAGCATCGTCCACTGGATTTCAGTGAGGGTGAGCACGTGTTTGTGAGACTTTCACCTGTCACCGGTGTAGGTCGGGCACTCGGAGTGAGGAAGCTGAGCCCGCGATATATTGGGCCATACCAGATCCTTGGTAGAGTAGGACCTGTTGCCTACCGGCTTGCCTTGCCTCCGAACCTGACTAACATCCATGACGTGTTTCACGTGTCTCAGCTTCAGAAGTACATAGCAGATCCGTCGCACGTGGTGCAACCGGATGATGTGGAAGTTCGGGAGAACCTAAAGACTCCCGTCGGACCACTCAGAATTCTCGATCGTGGCGAGAAGCAGCTGAGGAGCAAGATCATTCCGATGATCAAGGTGCAGTGGACCGGAAGGACTCCTGAGGAGTGTACTTGGGAGCGTGAGGACGAGCTTCTCCGGCAGTACCCTGAGTTTCGACCAGGTATGTTCTGATTTTGAGGTCAAAATCCTAAAAAGGTGGGGTGAATGTAAGAACCCGCACCGTTAATTAAGGTATTTAATTAATTAATTATGCAAAAATAAGAAATGATTCCATAATTGACCCTAATAATTATTTATGAGGCTTAATAATCATAATAAGTGATTAAGAATGCTGAAAGTCGCTTTTCGGAAGAAAAGTGCAGATACCGGTTCTGCTAGTCGGTATAACTGTGTACCAAAAAAGTATCCCGGAAAATTAAAGTAAGTGCATGATAATTACTAGAATAATATGTAGGACTTGTAAAACGAGTTTCAAGTCCAAATAATGAGAACTGGTGCTAGAAACCGGTACTGACTTGGAAAAGTGCGTACCGGAAAGTTGCTCAGAAAATTATAAGAAAAATATGTTAATTCTTATAAAATTATGTAGTTTCATAATCCAAAGTTTGGGATTAAAATGCTAAGCGTAGAAATTAAAGTTAATACTGCGTGCTTAAGTGAGTTTTGGCTATAAATACTCCCATAATGGGCACAAAACCCTAGGATCATATTTCTCTACGTGAGTTGGGGCTGACCATTTGCTGGTTACTGTTCCATTGGCTTTCCCTTCCATTTCTTGAGCCAAGTTGTGATCTTTCTTGAGTTTCTTCACATTTCCACCTTGTAAACACTTGGGAGCAGCCTTGTGGGAGTGAAAAGAGGGTCTTTTCTGAGTCTTAGCCACTGTTTGAGTCAGTCTTGAGGGCTGAGTTTGGAGGTTGAGTAGTGGAAGCCTTGGTCTTGCCATTTGTGAACTCCTAGTGCCTATCTTTGTGGAGAAAGGAGCCATCTTGTTGGGCATTTTCGTGCACCTTCTTAGTCAGAATTGTGAGGAGCTGTGTTGAGCTCCAAGAGCATCTCCATTCTGAGTTTTGAGTCTTAGTATGTTGTACCAACCTTTAACTTGAGTTTTAAGGCTTAAAAATGGAAGCTTGATGCATGTTAAGGTTAAAAGATGATAACTTGTTGTTGGGTAAGGCTTAACACACCTAGAAATGCATGATTAGGTGTTTAAAATCGCTAAAAGGGAACCTTTAAAGGATATCTTCACGGAAATGCAGAAACTGCATTCTGTCGTGAAATATCCGGATATCTGCCCGTGGAATATCCAGATATGGGATATCCGGATATGATATCCGGATATATGTATTCGGATATGGGGTTTTGGGATATCTTGATATTGTATATTCGGATATGGGATTCTAGATATCCGGATATTGAATATCCGGATATGTACAGTGAGATATCCAGATATTGCATATCCGGATATGGTCCCGAGGAGTATCCGGATATTCTGGGATTTCGCAGAACAGTAGCTGTGTTGTGCATACAGTAGGCTATTAGGGGTTTTTAGACCCTAGATTGATGAAGTTGAACTTCTGTATTTAATGGATTAAGCCAGAATCATGAGATTAAGGGCTTGTGGCTTTGTTAGAAGCTTTAAGACTTGAAAACGTAATGAAAAGGCATTGTCTTTAATGTGTATGCATGTGGTACATGTTTATTGATTTATATTTGGTCCATATTAGATTGTGATCTGCTGTGATTGGACTTTGAGCTTGTGGCATTGGATAGCTAGCTTAGAGGTAAGCTTTCGTGTCCTCGGTTTAGCCATGTTATGGTTCCACCATGTCCCATGGGGGTATGGTTATATGCATGCTGTGTTACATGCTTTTGATATTTTGGAAATGCTGTTGAGCTATTATATGTTAGTTCCTTTTGATATGCATGGAGGTGTTCCACCTATACGGTAAGCCTGAGTATGTAGAACATACAAGAGGGTGAGGCTGTGGGTGAGGTGCAAGCGGTGTTCCTTGTACTACATGTACGGAATAGACGTATTCCTACATTTCTCTGGCCAGTAGATAGTGATTACACACATGCCATAGATATCTGTTGCACTACATAGTTTTGGAACTGATAATGATATAAATGCTTTTTGAACTTATATTGCACATGTAAGTGAGCTTGGGGTCGAAGATCCTTGAGGACCCCTTGTCTTACTGAGATTTCTAGTTTAGAGATCTCACCCCATGTTTGGGGAATGCTTATTTCAGGGTCAGGTAATGTTGAGACCTCAGGCGGCAGGAGGCCGGAGCTGAGTTAGATTGCTGTTATATTATGCTGCCATGATTGGATGTTGGATTTGCATGCTGCTTATGCTTATAGCTTCAGTTTATGTTTATGGAGTTTTATGTTGAGAGTTGTTGTTTACTATGTTATTTGGTGAGCATGGGGATTGTCCATGACACATAGTATTATTATGTCTTGGTTATGTCTTGAGTCTTTTGGAGTTGTAATAATGTATCAGGATATTGTCCGAATTACTTGATGTAATGCCGTGATTTAGATACACACTATATCTATATATTGAGGTATTTCAGTAGATGTCTTATTGCAATTTACATACAGGCGATATTTTATGAAATTGATTAAGTAATCAAGTTGGTAATTGATAATGACGTCATAATTGAAAAGAAAAAGAATATTTCGCATTTTTAACTAAGCACCGCTTAATACGATGTAATGTTAATATTCCGGGTATACACGGGGTGTTACAATTGACGGGCTCCATGTATCCATCCTCAACAAGGTCCCATATATCTTGGGAACCTAGCAACGTCTTCATCTGAATGCTCCAATTCCCATAATTACTCTTTGACAATTTTGGAATCTGTGGTTGCATCATCTCTGCCATCTTTGATCGAACGTGGCTCTTATACCACTTGTTGAAAATTTAGAAAAAATAAAAAAGAATAATAGATGAAGAAATCTCTTTGTATTGAATTTTGTCTAAAGGAAAAAATACAACACACACGCGGTCACACTTTCTTTTTTTCTTAGTGCTGCGGCACTTCTTTCTTTCTACCTTCCTTCACTTTTTATTTTTTTTCTAATACATATTACAAACACATAACCTATATCAGAATTTATATAACTCAGCTATCGAAAATGTTGCTTCTCAATCACCGCCTAACCAACACCCATTAACCGATCCTAATTGTTTTTGATAAATATTCATACAAGGACAGCTAATTAAGCTACATGGCAGTGTACCCAAGTCTTAAAGATTCTTCCACTTGAAACTTCAAGAAGTAGTCTGGCGGTCGAAAGCTTATAATTGTATCTACTATCTTCCCGTACTTTCTAGTTTGACGGTGGATAAAAGATAAAGTTGCAAAGTTGAATTTTTATTTCTAACAGAGGGAATATGTAATTTGTATATTAATTCTGCGAGTAAAGTGATATTTTCTTCCGTAAAACCAGATAAATTAAATTAAATTTCAGTTATAAACCTCCATTAAATTTTGACAATAAAAGAGACCATATCAAAGATGTTTTGTGTACTATACTAATATTCATGAACCATGACATAAATATACCTTTCCAAGAGCTATACCTTGAATGTTCTTTGATTTATATGCCGTAATTATTTATTAATTTTCCAATTTCTGCTTGGAAGGATTCTTTTCTTTTTTATTTTTAAATACTACGTCTTACTGGGATGAATGGTAGTAGATATTTTTTAATATCCAGTTTAAGTAATACTGTTTTAATTTTCCTGACTTATAAATCTAAAGTGTGCATGTATTTATGTTTGATGCAGTGTTTTTTTATCCTAAATTACAAAGTTGTTGGGAAGATTTTATATATATATATATATATATATATATATATATATATATATATGGAAAAACATTTCTCAAGCAGCTTGAGATAAATTTATCTCCGGTTACTAAATCATAACCACACAAAGATGGATCAATGGTGATAAAGGAAGAGAGAGAAAAATGGAATCATAACCATTCAATAGTGAATCAATTAATATAAGGAAATAAAAAAACAAAACGACGTAGTTTTGGGGTAGCCGGAGATAAACTTATCTCAAGTGGTCGGAGAAATATTTTCCCCAAATAGGGCTTAACGTTTCTCAAGCTGCTTGAGATAATTTTATCTCCGGCTACTAAATCATAATCATACAAAGATGGATCAATGGTGATGAAGGAAGAGAGAGAAAAAGGAAATCATAACCATTCAATAGTGAATCAATTAATATAATGAAATAAATAAACAAAACGACGTAGTTTTGAGGTGGCCGGAGATAAACATATCTCAAGTTGCCGGAGAAATATTTTCCCCATATAAGGCGTAACATTTCTCAAGCTGCTTGGGATAATTTTATCTCCGGTTACTAAATCATAACCATACAAAGATGGATCAATGGTGATGAAGGAAGAAAGAGAAAAAGGTAATCATTGTTGGGCTTCCTCCTTCAATGCTAAGCCCAAGCCCATTTGAGGGGTTTCCTAAAAAACCCTAATTCTAATTTCCACCTCCTCTATATATACTCATTAATTGTGGGTGGAGGCTATGTCAGATTTTGAGAGAACAAATTTGAGAGAAAAATTATTTGACTGTTTGAGTAAAGCTTTATGCTTTGCATTTGAGAGATCTCTAGAGAGAGTTTGAGTGAAACATCTCTAGGGTAGTTTGATTATCACCATTGTTGGAGAGGTTGAGTTAACCACCACATTGGTGTATTTGATTCGTTGTAACCATTATTTTCATAGTGGATTTTTGATCTGGACTAGGTCCCGTGGGTTTTTACTTCTTAATTCAAGAAGGTTTTTCCACGTTAAATCTGGTTGTGTTCTTCTTCTCTCTCTCCTGTGTTTACGTTTTGATTTTTCCGCTGCGCTGCCTGACCTGGTGAAGTTCAGGCTGAGGTATTGCCGAGATCCGAGATCAGGATCTTGTTGATTGACTTCCGCACAAAGGCCTCTGAGCCGATCTGAGGGAACCGAGTTTTCCCAACAATCATAACCATTCAATAGTGAATCAATTAATATAAGGAAATAAATAAATAAAACGACGTATTTTTGAGGTAGCCAGAGTTAAACTTATCTCAAGTTGCCGGAGAAATATTTTCCCCGTATAGGGCTTAACGTTTCTCAAGCTGCTTGAGATAATTTTATCTCGGGCTACTAAATCATAACCATACAAAGATGGATCAATGTTGATAAAGGGAGAGAGAGAAAAAGGGAATCATAACCATTCAATAGTGAATCAATTAATATAATGAAATAAATAAACAAAACGACGTAGTTTTGAGGTGGCCGGAGATAAACTTAGCTCAAGTTGTCGGAGAAATATTTTCCCCATATAGGGCTTAATGTAACAACCCGTATATATCCTGTAGTGTTATCATTACATCGTATTAAGCTACACTTAATTAAAAATGCGGAATAATCTTTTTCTTTTCAATTAGGACGTCATTATCAATTACCAACTTGATTACTTAATCAATTTCATAAAAATATCGCCTGAATGTAAATTACAATAAGACTTCTATTGAAATACCTCAATATAATATGTAAAGTGAGTATCTAAGTCACGGCATTACATCACGTTATCCGGACAATATCTTGATACATTAATACAACTCTAATAAAAGCAAGACATAACAAGTCTATGTGGCATGGACAATCCCCAAGCTCACCAAATCAACAGCGTCTCAACAAGATAATCATAATCATAGAATGAAGCTCAAAGCATAAAAACAGCATGCATATCCAGCATCCAACAAGTCAGCAATGTCATCAATATCTAACTCAGCTCCGGCCTCCTGCCGCCTGAGATCTCAACATTACCTGACCCTGAAATAAGCATTCCCCGAACGTGGAGTGAGATCTCTAAACCAGAAATCTCAGTAAGACAAGGGGTCCTCAAGGATCTTCCACCCCAAGCTCACTTACACGTGCAATATAAGTTCTAAAAGCATTTATATCAATATAAGTTCCAAAACTATGCAGTGCAACAGATATTCATGCCATGTGTGTTTATCACTATCTACTGGCCAGAGAAATGCAGGAATACGTCTATACCTACATGTAGTACAAGGAACACGCTTGCACCTCACCCACAGCCTCACCATCTTGTATGTACCACATACTCAGGCTTACCGTATAGGTGGAACACCACATGCATATCATAAAGGCACTAGCATATAACAACTCAACAACATTTCCAAAACATCAAAAGCATGTAACACAGCATGCATATAACCATACCCCCATGGGACATGGTAGAACCACAACATGGCTAAACTGAGGACACGGAAGCTTACCTTGCAAGCTCACTATCCAATGCCAAGAGTCCTCACAGCTCAAGTCCAACACACAGCAGATCACAATCTGATTTAGGACCAGCAAGTGTATCAACATACATAACTCAAAAGCATTAACATAAAGTCTACATTCTCCTTTAACGATTTACGTCTTAAGGCTTCCAACAAAGCCACAAGCCCTTAATCACATGATTCTGACTTAGTTCATTAATTACAGAAGTTCAACTTCATCAATCTAGGGTCCCCAAACCCCCAATAGCCTACAGTCCTCACTGAAAGTTCGAAATGGCCTTGAAGGCCGATGCATGCAAGAGGGAAAAACAAAATTTTTCTTTGCGGAATATACATGCACATCAAGATCATGCTTTAGGAAAGCATGATATTACCTTGTTCGTGAAATCACCAGATGATCAAGGCCGGTCTGAAGGGTTCAGACCCTCTAACGTTGATCCACACCACCAACTCGTCTAGGTGCAAGAACTCCTTCTTGTGAAGCCACCGGATGATCACCACAAAGAGGCTCGATAGGCGCTCTATGTGTGAAGATGGAGGCTAGGTGAAAGTGTTTGAAAAAGTGAAGCTCTCAATGTGAAAGCTTCACAAGTGGCGCAGGAGAGAGGAGAGAATAGGCTAGGTTTTCAGAAAAACCCTTGGAGGAACAACTGATCACTTGGGCACATAAGAGGAGAGTATTTAAAATAAAATACCAATCAGATTTTTCTCCTAAAAATCTGATCATTAGGCGCCAGATTGGAGAGAGAGAAGTGGAGCTGTTTTATTTCAAAAATTGCTAACAGGCTCCTAAAATTTCAAAACCTATTCAAAATTCTGATCAGAAATCTTCATAAGATCAGCTATATGGTGCGCCCCATATAGCCCAAAAAGGTGACCAGATACATCTGAGTAGTTGCATTCAAATTTGAATCAACTCACTCAGATTTTCTCCCAACTGACTGAATCTTCTGGAGCTGATTTTGATGAGCAAACTTGCTCACCAACAACCCAAATCAGCGCCATATATGGCCTTGGATCTTGTCCAAAAGATTCTCTCATGATACTAGTGATTTGTTCCAACAAGATCTCATCTTATCCTTTTGTTATGAAACAACCTTTCATAGGCAATTCAAATTCAAATTTAAATATTTGAATTCAAACATTCAAATATTCAAATTCAAATGTTCAAACATTCAAATTCAAAATTCAAATTTTCAAATTTCAAAATTCAAATTTCAAAATTCGAATTCAAAATCCAAATTTTAAAATTAAAATTTCAAATTCAAAATTCGAATTTCGAAATTCAAATTCAAAATTCAAAATTTCAAAATTTCAAAATTCAAATTTCGAATTCCAAAATTCAAAATTTAAATGTTTGATAATTAATTTAACTAATTAAATTAATTAGTAATGTCTTGGACTATCCAAGCCCATTACAATGAACCATGCGCCCTCCACCCCTTTAGGTGGAGTTCCAAACAACTTCTTGGGATAATAACTATTATTAGGCCCAATACCTTTAATGCTAGAGCATCTAGACAATTAGGTGTTTGTGTGTGACCCATTAGGTCTAACTTAGCCACTGACATAAATGGGCTTGGGCCCAATAAGCCCACAACCCATCTAATGACAACACAGAGCACTAGCAATGCTTTGTTGCCCCAGAACTAGTTAGATTAATGATTTGATCATCCTATTAAACATATTTGGTTACTGTACATATTTCCTTTCGTCTCGGTTACCTTCCCATAAAACCTAGGGTAAGGAAGCGTATCAACCCCTGCGGTTTAGGGTAAGCTTTATTCGAAATAGGGAATCTTCAATTTACAGACTTTAAAGGTAGATCATCTCATGATCTCTTTTACTATGCATAGATTCCCGAGTCCCTGTAAATGTCATCCCGATTTCTCCGGTTTACAGATAACCTAATCTCTCACAGAGATTTGACGAATTCCTTCAGCTTATCACCCTAGCCCTGTGTTCTTTCAGGGCAAGCCCAACAATATACCTATGAGTCTCCATGTTTCAGGCTGACGAGGTGCACAATCAAAGCATGCCTTCTAGAACACAGTATAGGTAATAACTTCTGGTCTTAGGAAAGACATACCCAAATATAAAGAGACTACTCTAATGATACTCTCTGTGAGAGTTCCTCATAGAGTCTCTTTGTGGGTCCGTTCAGTGCGAGCTATACCCTTATAGGTCCACCCACGAATTTAGCTAAGACATCTCCATATCTGTAGCACATGAGGTCTATACCTTGCATCCATATACAAGTAGATAAGTCGTGCTAGTCTTACCCGAGATTACTGACCCCATTCTCAGTATCTCTAGACTAGGAACATAAAATTAGGAATAAACATCCGGTATTCTTGAATCCTCATGATTGTGATCTCATCACAGATACTCAAGAGATACCTATTTTATTCCACGGGGTTTATCAAGTTATTCATAATATATTAATATTAATATCGAGACATAATTATGAAACAAGATAAAGAGTGCTTTTATTTATTTGCGACAATATTAAAAAGGTCTACATCTCTGTCCTTATTTAATCATAAGATTGTCTGTAGGACACCCAAATACTAACAAGCTCTCACTTGGCCTAGAGCCAATCAGACCTAAGTCGTATACCCAAAGCCTCATAATGACTATCATGTTTTCTCTGAGAAACAGCCTTTGTCAGAGAATCGACCAGGTTATCATCTGTGGGAACATAATCCATCTTTACATCCATTCTATCAATGATTTCTCTAATCAGGTGATATCTGCGGAGCACGTGCTTAGATCTTTGATGAGACCTAGGTTCCTTTGACTGCGCAATGGCTCCAATGTTGTCGCACAACAACTGTATGGGCTCATCCACGCTTGGAACCACCCTAAGTTCATATATGAACTTCTTGATCCACATGGCCTCCTTAGCCGCTTCTGAAGCAGCTATGTATTCAGCTTCTGTCGTTGAATCTGCTGTTGTCTCCTGCTTGGAACTCTTCCAAGATACTGCCCCACCATTTAAGGTGAATACGAACCCTGACTATGACTTGCAGTCATCTTTGTCACTCTGAAAGCTGGCATCAGTGAACCCTTTCAATGTAAGCTCATTAACCCCACCATAGACCAGAAACGCATCCTTAGTTCTTCTCAAGTATTTAAGGATGGTCTTGACTGCCGTCCAGTGACCCTCTCTAGGGTCAGACTGGTATCTGCTCGTAATGCTTAAAGCATATGAGACATCTGGTCTCGTACATATCATGGCATACATGATGGACCCAATAGCCGAAGCGTATGGAATTCCACTCATGCGATCCTTCTCAGGCTGTGACTTAGGACACATAGCCTTTAAAAGATGTATCCCATGACTGACAGGTAGAAAACCCCTTTTCGACCCTTCCATGTTAAACCTCTTTAGCATCTTGTCAATGTACGTGGATTGAGATAAACCCAGCAGTCTGTTTGATCTATCTCTATAGATCTTTATACCAAGTATAAAGGCCGCCTCTCCCAAATCCTTCATGGTGAAGCTTTCTGAAAGCCACTCTTTCGTTGTTTGTAAAGTGGGGATGTCATTTCCTATAAGCAATATGTCATCTACATAAAGTACTAGGAAGACAACATTACTCCCACTAACCTTCCTGTAAACACAAGGTTCATCCTCGTTCTTGATGAAATCGTTACTCCTAACGACCTCATCAAAACGAATATTCCAACTCCTTGATGCTTGCTTTAGCCCATATATCGACCTTTGAAGCTTGCATACCATATGCTCCTGATCTTTGATTACAAAGCCTTCAGGTTGTGTCATGTACACTTCCTCCTTCAAGAAGGCGGTCTTGACATCCATTTGCCAAATTTCATAGTCGTGATATGCTGCTATCGCAAGCATGATCCTTATAGATTTGATCATGGCAACTGGTGAGAAAGTTTCATCATAGTCAACTCCTTGTCTTTGACGATATCCTTTCGCCACCAACCTAGCTTTGTAGGTTTGAACGTTGCCATTTGCATCAGTCTTTCTTTTAAAGACCCATTTGTTACCGATAGGAACTATTCCTTGCGGTTTAGGAACCAAGGTCCATACCTTGTTCTGATACATCGAATCCATTTCAGATTCCATGGCTTCAAGCCAACTGGAAGAGTCAACGTCCTTGACTGCCTCCTCGTAGTTACTCGGTTCATTATCCTCAACGGTTTGTTGATTCTCAATCACAAATCCATTCCTCTCAGGTGGATGGATGTCCCTCGTAGACCTACGGAGTTGTGTGTTTACTTCTCCATCGGAGAACGTCGCCTGCTGAGCAGACTTGGGTTCCTCAATTTGTTCATGTGGTTCTTGAACTTCTTCAAGATCAATCTTACTCCCACTGGCTCCTTGAGAGATCAAATCCTTCTCAAGGAACTCAGCATTCTTGGATACAAACACTTTGTGTTCATCCATAGAGTAAAAATAGTATCCTTTAGTACCTTTAGGATACCCCACAAAAAGACATTTAGTACTCTTAGCACTAAGCTTGTCTGATGCCAATGTCTTGACATAAGCTGGCGATCCCCAAACCCTGAGATAACTCAAGTTGGGTCTCTTACCATTCCATATCTCATATGGTGTGGTCTGAACAGATTTAGACGGTACCCTATTTAGAAGGTATGCCGATGTATCTAAGGTATATCCCCAAAATGATTTTGGAAGTTGAGTCTCACTCATCATAGACCTAACCATGTCTAACAAGGTCCTGTTTCTCCTTTCGGAGACACTATTTTGGTGTGGTGTGTAAGGAGCAGTAAACTGCGAGAGAATTCCATTCTCTCTTAGATAATCTTGAAACTCATGGCTCAAATATTCACCACCACGATCTGATCGTAATGTCTTAATTATCTTGCCACGTTGTTTCTCTACTTCATTCCTAAACTCTTTGAACTTTTCAAAAGCTTCACATTTATATCTCATCAGGTACACATACCCAAATCTTGGATCTGCAAGGTGGTATCTTAGACAAAGTCCAAGCCAAAAAGCTCCTTGTCCCCAACCTCAGACCAACAAGTAGGAGTCTGACACCTCCTACCATACAGTGCTTCGTAGGGCGCCATGCCCAGGCTAGCATGAAAGCTGTTGTTGTACGAAAGTTCAACCAACGGAAGGTACCTATCCCATGCCGAACCCTGCTCCAACGTGCAAGCCCGCAACATGTCCTCCAAGGTCTGGGTGATAGGCGATACTCAATCTCAACTTTGTACCGAAAGCCTCCTACAGCGCCTCCCAGAACCGAGATGTGAACTTCGGGTCCCTATCACTGATGATACTTTCGGGCACCCCATGAAGCCTCACAATCTCGCGAACATATAGCTTAGCCAACTTTTCTGTAGTGAAGCTCACCAGACCCAAATAGAGTCACAACCCGCCTGAGTCTTCGCCAATCCCACCACGAAGTCCATGGAAATACCTTCCCACTTCCACTGTGGTACTTCAAGATGTTGAAGTTCACCAGACGGTCTCTGATGTTCAATCTTCACCTTATGGCAAACCAAACACTTGGACACAAAGACAACAACATCTTTCTTCATGCCCGGCCACCAGAAGTTCTTCTTCAGGTCTTGGTACATCTTAGTAGCACCAGGGTGGATAGAAAACTGACCCTTATGGCCCTCTGCCATAACCTCTTCGGTCAACAGACCTCGAGAAACCACGATCCTCTGCTGAAACAAAAGAAGTCCATCATCATTCCAAGACACACCGTCTTGGTTCTTCATATAATCCAAACACTCTCTCTGAACTTATGCCTCTTTGATCTTTTCTAGCAGCTCGTTCATAACGTCTGCTGCTTCCATCTCGAGAAGCGCACTCCCACATGGAGCGGTCACTGCCATGGTTCGGAACTTCTCAACCACATCGAAGTTACCAAGTAACAAACTGGATGAGCTACTGGATTTCTGACTCAAAGCATCAGCTACCACATTGGCCTTGCCAGGATGATACCTCAGCTCGAAGTCGTAGTCCTTTATGAACTCCATCCATCTCCTCTGCCTCATGTTCAACTCCTTCTGGTCGAATAGGTACTTCAAACTCTTGTGGTCACTGAACACCACAAACTTCAAACCAAAAAGATAATGCCTCCATATCTTGAAAGCAAACATAATAACAACCAACTCCAAGTCATGAGTAGGGTAGTTCTCCTCATGAGGTTTTAACTACCTCGAAGCATAGGCAATCACTTTGCCCAACTGCATTAGCACACAACCTAGCCCTTTCCCGGAGGCGTCGGTGTAAAGCTCAACCTCAAGCGCAGGATCAGGAAGGACCAACACAGGTGCAGTAGTCAGTCTCTCCTTCAACTCCTGAAAACAGACCTCACACTCGTGAGTCCACACAAATGGAGTCTCCTTCCGAGTAAGGCGAGTCAATGGCAAAACCATGGTGGAAAATCCCTTGATGAACCTCCGATAGTAACCTGCCAAACCCAGAAAGCTCCTCACTTCTGTAACTGTCTTGGGTCTCTCCCAATCCAGTACGGCCTCGATCTTGTTCGGATCCACTGCAACCCCTTCAGTAGAAATAACATGCCCAAGGAACTTCACAGACTTGAGCCAAAACTCACATTTTGAAGGCTTCACATACAGCTTCTTCTCCTTCAGAACTTGCAGAACAATCCCCAGATGCTCCACATGTTCCTCCTTCGTTTTGGAGTAAATCAAAATATCGTCAATGAAGACGATCACAAATTGATCCAGGTACGGCGGGAAAATTCGGTTCATGTAATCCATGAACACAGCAGGTGCATTGGTTAGACCGAACGGAATCACCAAGTACTCAAAGTGACCGTATCTCGAGCGAAATGCGGTCTTCGGGACATCCTCCGGCTTCACACGAATTTGATGGTATCCGGACCGGAGATCAATCTTGGAATACACGCAAGCACCCCTGAGTTGATCCAACAGATCATCAATCCGAGGATGTGGATACTTGTTCTTGATTGTCACCTTGTTCAGCTGCCTGTAGTCGGTGAACAATCGCATTGTCCCATCCTTCTTCTTCACAAAAATGACCGGTGCTCCCCAAGGAGACACACTCGGTCTAATGAAATCTTTCGTTGAAAGATCCTCAATATGCTTTTTCAGCTCTGCCAGCTCCGGTGGCGACATCCGCTATGGAGCTAAAGAAATCGACCCCACACTAGGCAACAGATCAATGGAGAACTCTATCTCCCTCTGTGGCGGAAACTCAGGAATCTCCTCAGGAAACACCTCGAGGAATTCCCTCACCACAGGAATGCCAGTGATATCCTCTTGTGTCCCACTCACCAAACCTTCCAACATGACATATCCATATGCCCCTGCTCTCAAGGATCTCCTAGCCTGCAACAACGAAATGTATGGCGAGGAACTAGCTGTGGAATCACACGGAGACAACACCACACGCTTGGCACAACAGTCAATCATCACACAATTTCTGGACAGCCAATCCATGCCCAGAATAACCTCCAAGTTGGCCATCGATAATCCTATCAGATCTATCGAGAACACGCGGCCCTCCCACTGAAACGCTACATCGCGATGAACAGTGGTCGCATCACACTTTTCTCCGGTAGCGGTGGTAACTGTAAGAACCTGCACCGTTAATTAAGGTATTTAATTAATTAATTATGCAAAATTAGGAAATGATTCCATAATTGACCCTAATAATTATTAAGAGACTTTAATAATTATTGTAAGTGATTAAGAATGCTGAAAGTCGCTTTTCGGAAGAAAAGTGCAGATACCGGTTCTACTAGTCGGTATAAATGCGTACCAAAAAAGTATCCCAAAAAATTAAAGTAAGTGCATGATAATTACTAGAATAATATGTAGGACTTGTAAAACGAGTTTCAAGTCAAAATAATGAGAACTGGTGCTCGAAACCGGTACTGGCTCTGAAAAGCGCGTACCAGAAAGGTGCTCAGAAAAATATAATAAAAATATGTTAATTCTTAGAAAAATGTGTAGTTTCAGAATCCAAAATTTGGGATTAAAATGCTAAGCGTAGAAACTAAAGCTAATACTGTGTGTTTTAATGAGTTTTGGCTATATATACTATGCCTAAGGGCACATTGCCCTAGATACCTAACTTTTGAACGTGGCTTTTCTTGGAGGCTGACCAGAAATAGTGTTCTTAGGCTTCCTTCTCCATTTCTTGATCAAGTAATCACCTTTGATGCTTGTTCTTCCATTTAAACACTTGGTGAGGGTGAGGGTTGGCCTTGGGACTGCATTGTTGGCCTTTTTCTGAGTTAGAGAACCTGTGTGAGGGAGTATGAACAGCTGTGTTTTCTGTTCTTGAGGGGTGTAACCTTTTGTTGGCATTTTGATGCTCCAAGGTGCCTTCTTGTTGAGTGAAAGACCTACTTCTTGTACATTTTCGTGCATCATCTTAGAGTCAGACTTGAGGGGCTGTGTTGAGCTCCAAGAGCATCTCCATTCTGAGTTTTGAGCCTTGGTATGTTGCACCACCCTTTGATCTTGAGTTTTATGCTTAAAAATGGAAGCTTGATGCATGTTAAGGTTAAAAGATGATAACTTGTTGTTGGGTAAGGCTTAACACACCTAGAAATGCATGGTTAAGTGTTTAAAATCGGTAAAAACCCAACCTTGAAGGATATCTTCACGAAATGCAGAAACTGCATTCTGTCGTGAAATATCCGGATATCTGTCCGTGGAATATCCGGATATTGGATATCCGGATATGAAATCCGGATATATGATATCCGGATATGGAAAGTGAGATATCCGGATATTGCATATCTGGATATGGTCCCGAGGAATATCCGGATATTCTGGGATTTTGCAGAACAGTAGCTGTGCTGTGTGTAAAGTAGGCTATTGAGGGTTTGTGGACCCTAGATTGATGAAGTTGAACTTCTGTGATTAATGGACTAAGCCAGAATCATGTGACTAAGGGCTTGTGGCTTTGTTAGAAGCTTTAAGACATAAAACGTAATGAAAAGGCGTTGTCTTTAATTTGTATGCATGTGGTACATGTTTATTGATTTATATTTGGTCCATATCAGATTGTGATCTGCTTGAGATCGATCGCCGGCTGGATGCTTTCCGTAAGCATAAGCCCCTGCCTTTCATGGATCCTTTGATCCTGTTGCTGCGGCGCGTTGGCTACAGGCGTTGGACAAGATATTTCCGGTCATGCAGTGCACAGTTCCGCAGAAGTTGATGTTCGAACTTACATGCTGGAGGGCGATGCCTATGAGTGGTGGACAAACCTTTCTCATGTCTAGGAGATGCAGTGTCATGTGATGACTTGGCCTATGTTCGAGGATTTCTTCTTGGGTCAGTACTTTCCATATGACGCTCAGGAGAGGCAGCAGGGAGAGTTTGACAGATTGGTTCAGGGCTCGTTGTCTGTGGACGAGTACTTGGCTAAGTTCAACCAGTTGGTGAAGTTTGCACACTTCAGGATGGCGAGGCCTACTCCTATATTTCTGGGTGCTAAGTTCCGCAGGGGACTTAGTGAGGATATTGCTGGTTACCTAGCTGGTTCTGCTTCTAGAGATTTTGGGACACTAGTTCAGCAGTGTCGTGATATTGAAGATTACTACAGCTCGAGTAAGGCCAAGAAAGCCAAGGTTGATGAGGCGACGAAGGTTGCAGTAGGTAGTTCCACTTCTTGGCGAGACAGGAAGTTTGGGAACAAGGGCAAGGGTAAACAGTTGGCAGCTCGGCAGGCGCCGAGTCAGTTCAAGAGGATTTCTGCTCAGGGGAGTGCAGCGAGACCTCCTGCTCCCAGGTGATCGGGATGCGGGAAGACTCATTTTGGGCCGTGCTCTACTGGCCAGTTGATTTGCTTTCAGTGTGGCAAGGAGGGCCACTTCTCCAGAGACTGTCCGTCGGTGACGGCGAGGGCTACTGCAGTTCAGGCAGTGCCACTTCAGATGGTTCCCCTTCCACCTACTTCGGCACCGGCAGTGCCACCATCTTCTGGGAGAGTTTATACTCAGGATCGTCAGCAGTCGGATCGAGCACCGAACCTTGTCAGAGGTACTGTTACGATTGGTACATCAGTTGTTGATGTGTTGTTTGACTTTGGGGCAACGCATTCTTTTGTTGCTACCCCGATTGCTGTGGAGCTTGAGTTGCCCATGTCTGTGCTCTCTCCACCGCTGCGGGTGACTACCGCCACCAGAGAAAGATGTGATGCTACCACTGTTCATCGTGATGTGGCGTTTCAGTGGGATGGCCGTGAGTTCTCGGTGGATCTGATAGGATTGCCGATGGCCTACTTGGAGGTTTTTTTGGGCATGGATTGGCTGTCCAGAAATTGTGTGATGATTGACTGTTGTGCCAAGCGTGTAGTGTTGTCTCCGTGTGATTTTACAGCCAGTTCCTCGCCGTACATTTTGTTGCTGCAGGCTAGGAGAGCCTTGAGAGCAGGGGCATTTGGTTATGTCATGTTGGGAGGTTTGGTGAGTGGTACACAGGAGGATGTCACTGGCATTCCTGTGGTGAGGGAATTCCTCGAGGTGTTTCCTGAGGAGATTCCTGAGTTTCCGCCACAGAGGGAGATAGAGTTCTCCATAGATCTGTTGCCTGGTGTGGGGCCGATTTCTTTAGCTCCATACCGGATGTCGCCACCGGAGTTGGCAGAGCTGAAGAAGCATATTGAGGATCTTTCAGCAAAAGATTTCAATAGATCGAGTGTGTCTCCTTGGGTAGCACCGGTTATCTTGGTGAAGAAGAAGGACGAGACAATGCGATTGTGCACCGACTACAGGCAGCTGAACAAGGTGACAATCAAGAACAAGTATCCCCTTCCTCGGATTGATGATCTGTTGGATCAGCTCAGGGGTGCTTGTGTGTATTCCAAGATTGATCTCCGGTCCAGATACCATCAGATTCGGGTGAAGCCGGAGGATGTCCCGAAGACTGCATTTCGCTTGAGATACGGTCATTTTGAGTACTTGGTGATTCCGTTCGGTCTCACCAATGCACCTGCTGTGTTCATGGATTACATGAACCGGATTTTCCAGCCGTACCTGGATCAGTTTGTGATCGTCTTCATTGACGATATTTTGATTTACTCCAAGACGGAGTAGGAGCATGTGGAGCATTTGAGAACTGTTCTGCAAGTGTTGAAGGAGAAGAAGCTGTATGCGAAGCCTTCCAAATGTGAGTTTTGGCTCAAGTCTGTGAAGTTTCTTGGGCATGTTATTTCTGCTGAAGGAGTTGCAGTGGATCCGAACAAGATCGAGGCCGTACTGGATTGGAAGAGACCCAAGACAGTTACGGAAGTGAGGAGCTTTCTGGGTTTGCAGGTTACTATCGGAGGTTCATCAAGGGATTCTCCACCTTGGTTTTTCCATTGACTAGCCTTACTCGGAAGGAGACTCCATTTGTGTGGACTCACGAGTGTAAGGTATGTTTTCAGGAGTTGAAGGAGAGACTGACTACTGCTCCTGTGTTGGTCCTTCCTGATCCTGAGCTTGAGATAGAGCTTTGCACCGATGCCTCCGGGAAGGGTCTAGGTTGTGTGTTGATGCAGTTGGGCAAAGTGATTGCCTATGCTTCGAGGCAGTTGAAACCTCATGAGGAGAACTACCCTACTCATGACTTGGAGTTGGCTGCTATTGTGTTTGCTTTCAAGATTTGGAGGCATTATCTTCTTGGTTTGAGGTTTGTGGTGTTCAGTGACCACAAGATTTTGAAGTACCTGTTCGACCAGAAGGAGTTGAACATGAGGCAGAGGAGATGGATGGAGTTCATAAAGGACTACAACTTCGAGCTAAGGTATCATCCTGGCAAGGCCAATGTGGTAGCTGATGCTTTGAGTCGGAAATCCAGTAGTTCATCCAGTTTGTTGCTTGGTAACTTTGATGTGATTGAGAAGTTTCGAAACTTGGCAGTGACCGCTCCGTGTGAGAGTGTACTTCTCGAGTTGGAAGCAGCAGATGTTGTGAACGAGTTGTTAGAAAAGATCAAAGAGGCACAAGTTCAGAGAGAGTGTCTGGATTATGTGAAGAACCAAGAGGGTGTGTCTTGGAATGATGATGGATTGCTTTTGTTTCATCAGAGGATTGTAGTTCCTCGAGGTCCGTTGACAGAATAGGTTATGGCAGAAGGTCATAAGGGTTAGTTTTCTATCCACCCTGGTGCTACTAAGATGTATCAAGACTTGAAGAAGAACTTCTGGTGGCCGGGCATGAAGAAAAATGTTGGTATCTTTGTGTCCAAGTGTTTGGTTTGCCAGAAGGTGAAGATTGAGCATCAGAGACCGTCTGGTGAACTTCAACCTCTTGAAGTACCACAGTAGAAGTGGGAAGGTATTTCCATGGACTTCGTGGTGGGATTGCCGAAGACTCAGGCGGGTTGTGACTCTATTTGGGTCATTGTGGACAGACTGACGAAGTCTGCCCATTTTCTTCCAGTGAAGGTGAGCTTCACTACAGAGCAGTTGGCCAAGCTTTATGTCCGCGAGATTGTGAGGCTTCTCGGGGTGCCCGAGAGTATCATCAGTGATAGGGACCCGAAGTTCACATCTCGGTTCTGGGAGGCGCTGCAGGAGGCTTTTGGTATGCAGTTGAGATTGAGTACCGCCTATCACCCTCAGACTGATGGACAGACTGAGAGGACCATCCAGACCTTGGAGGACATGTTGCGAGCTTGCACGTTGGAGCAGGGCTCGGCATGGGATAGGTACCTTCCGTTGGTTGAGTTTTCTTACAACAACAGCTTTCATGCTAGCCTGGGCATGGCGCCTTACGAAGCACTGTATGGTAGGAGGTGTCGGACTCCTACTTGTTGGTCTGAGGTTGGAGACAAGGAGCTTTTTGGCTTGGACTTTGTCCAAGATACCACCTTGCAGATCCAGATGATCCGTGAAAAGTTGAAGCAGGCGCAGAATCGCCAGAAGAGCTACTATGATGTCAAGCATCGTCCACTGGAGTTCAGTGAGGGTGAGCATGTATTTGTGAGAATTTCACCTGTCACCGGTGTTGGTCGGGCACTCGGAGTGAGGAAGCTGAGCCCGCGATATATTGAGCCATACCAGTTCCTTGGTAGAATAGGACCTGTTGCCTACCGGCTTGCCTTGCCTCCGAACCTGGCTAACATCCATGACGTGTTTCACGTGTCTCAGCTTCAGAAGTGCATAGCAGATCCTTCGCATGTGGTGCATCCTGATGATGTGGAGGTTCGGGAGAACCTGAAGACTCCTGTCGGACCACTCAGAATTCTCGATCGTGGCGAGAAGCAGGTGAGGAGCAAGATCATTCCAATGGTCAAGGTACAGTGGACCGGAAGAACTCCTGAGGAGTGTACTTGGGAGCATGAGGACGAGCTTCTCCGGCAGTACCCCGAGTTTCGACCAGGTATGTTTCTGATTTTGAGGTCCAAATCCTAAAAAGGTGGGGTGAATGTAAGAACCCGCACCGTTAATTAAGATATTTAATTAATTATTTATGCAAAATTAGGAAATGATTCCATAATTGATCCTAATAATTATTAAGAGGCTTTAATAATTATGGTAAGTGATTAAGAATGCTGAAAGTCGCTTTTCGGAAGAAAAGTGCAGATACCGGTTCTGCTAGTCGGTATAAATGCGTACCGAAAAGGTATCCCGGAAAATTAAAGTAAGTGCATGATAATTACTAGAATATTATGTAGGACTTTTAAAACGAGTTTCAAGTCCAAATAATGAGAACTGGTGCTAGAAACCGGTACTGGCTCTGAAAAGCGCGTACCGGAAAGGTGCTCAGAAAAATATAATAAAAATATGTTAATTCTTGGAAAAATATGTAGTTTCAGAATCCAAAGTTTGGGATTAAAATGCTAAGCGTAGCAATTAAAGCTAATACTGTGTGTTTTAATGAGTTTTAGCTATATATACTATGCCTAAGGGCACATTGCCCTAGATACCTAAATTTTGAACGTGGATTTTCTTGGAGGCTGACCAGAAATAGTGTTCTTAGGCTTCCTTCTCCATTTCTTGATCAAGTAATCACCTTTGATGCTTGTTCTTCCATTTAAACACTTGGTGAGGGTGAGGGTTGGCCTTGGGACTGCATTGTTGGCCTTTTTCTGAGTTAGAGAACCTGTGTGAGGGAGTATGAACAGCTGTGTTTTTTGTTCTTGAGCCGTGTGACCTTTTTTTGGCATTTTGATGTTCGAAGGTGCCTTCTTGTTGAGTGAAAGACCTACTTCTTGTACATTTTCGTGCATCATCTTAGAGTCAGACTTGAGGGGCTGTGTTGAGCTCCAAGAGCATCTCCATTCTGAGTTTTGAGCCTTGGTACGTTGCACCACCCTTTGATCTTGAGTTTTATGCTTAAAAATGGAAGCTTGATGCATGTTAAGGTTAAAAGATGATAACTTGTTGTTGGGTAAGGCTTAACACACCTAGAAATGCATGGTTAAGTGTTTAAAATCGGTAAAAACTCAACCTTGAATGATATCTTAACGAAATGCAGAAACTGCATTCTGTCGTAAAATATCTGGATATCTGCCCGTGGAATATCCAGATATTGGATATCCGGATATGATATCCGGATATGGGGTTTTGGGATATCTGGATATGTGAATCTGTATATCCGGATATTGCATATCCGGATATGGACAGTGAGATATCCGGATATTGCATATCCGGATATGGTCCCGAGGAATATCCGGATATTCTGGGATTTCGCAGAACAGTAGCTGTGTTGTGTGTACAGTAGGCTATTGAGGGTTTTTGGACCCTAGATTGATGAAGTTGAACTTCTGTGATTAATGGACTAAGCCAGAATCATGTGATTAAGGGCTTGTGGCTTTGTTAGAAGCTTTAAGACATAAAACGTAATGAAAAGGCGTTGTCTTTAATTTGTATGCATGTGGTACATGTTTATTGATTTATATTTTGTCCATATCAGATTGTGATCTGCTGTGATTGGACTTTGAGCTTGTGGCATTGGATAGCTAGCTTAGAGGTAAGTTTTCGTGTCCTCGGTTTAGCCATGTTGTGGTTCCACCATGTCCCATGAGGGTATGGTATATGCCTGCTGTGTTACATGCTTTTGATGTTTTGGAAATGCTGTTGAGCTATTGTATGTTAGTGCCTTGTTGATATGCATGGAGGTGTTCCACCTATACGATAAGCCTGAGTATGTAGAACATACAAGAGGGTGAGGCTGTGGGTGAGGTGCAAGCGGTGTTCCTTGTACTACATGTAGGGAATAAACGTATTCCTACATTTCTCTGGCTAGTAGATAGTGATTACACACATGCCATAGATATCTGTAGCACTATATTGTTTTTGAACTGATAATGATATAAATGCTTTTAGAACTTACATTGCACATGTAAGTGAGCTTGGGGTGGAAGATCCTTGAGGACCCCTTGTCTTACTGAGATTTCTTGTTTAGAGATCTCATCCCACATTTGGGGAATGCTTATTTCAGGTTCAGGTAATGTTGAGACCTCAGGCGGCAGGAGGCCGGAGCTGAGTTAGATTTGCTGTTATATTATGCTGACATGTTGGATGTTGGAATGCATGCTGCTTTATGTTTTTAGTTCGTGTTATGATTATGATTATCTTGTTGAGACTCTGTTGAATTGGTGAGCATAAGGATTGTCCATGACACATAGACTTGTTTATGTCTTGTTTTATTTGGAGTTGTAATAATGTATCAGGATATGATCCAGACTACGAGTTGTAGATCCGTGATTTTAGATACACACTTTATTTATATATTGAGGTATTTCAGTAGATGTCTTATTGCAATTTACATACAGGCGATATTTTATGAAATTGATTAAGTAATCAAGATGGTAATTGATAATGACGTCATAATTGAAAAGAAAAAGAATATTCTGCATTTTTAATTAAGCACCGCTTAATACGATGTAATGATAATACTACCGGATATATACGGGGTGTTACAGTAACCCGCAACGATGGAGAAAGCACATTAATAGGCAACTCAAGCCCCACGCAATCGGGGTTGCAACAAAAGAATATGTAGCCCCAGAGTCAAACAAGACATCCACAGGTGAACCACCAATGGTAACAGTACCTCTAACAAGGTTTGGAGCTCGATCCGACTGCTAACGATCTAGAGTATAAACTCTCCCAGAAGATGGTGGCACTGCCGGTGCCGAAGTAGGTGGATGGGAAACCATCTAGAGCGGCACTGCCTGCACTGCAGTAGCCCTCGCCGTGGCCGACAGACAGTCTCTGGAGAAGTGGCCCTCCTTGCCACACTGCAAGAAAATCAACTGGCCAGTGGAACACGGCCAAAATTGAGTCTTCCCACATCCCGCACACTTGGGAGCAGGAGGTCTCGCTACACTCCCTTGAGCAGAAGTCCTCTTGAACTGATTCGGCGCTTGCCGAGCTGCCATCTGTTTACCCTTACCCTTGTTCCCAAACTTCATGTCTCTCCAAGAAGTGGAACTACCAGCTACAACCTTCGTCGCCTCTGCAACCTTGGCCTTCTTGGCCTTACTTGTGCTGTAGAAATCCTCAATATCACGACACTGCTGAACCAGTGTCCCAAAGTCTCTAGAAGCGGAACCAACAAGGTAACCAGCAATATCCTCACTAAGTCCCCTGCGGAACTTTGCAGCTAGAAATGTAGGAGTAGGCCTCGCCATCCTGAAGTGTGCAAACTTCACCATCCGGTTGAACTTGGCCAGGTACTCGTCCACAGACAACGAGCCCTGAACCAATCTGTCAAACTCTCCTTGCTGCCTCTCCTGAGCGTCATATGGAAAGTACTGACCCAAGAAGAAATACTTGAACAATGGCCACATCATCACATGACCCTGCATCTCGTAGATATGAGAAATGTTTGTCCATCGCTCGTGGGCGTCGCCCTCCAGCATGTAAGTAGCGAACATCAACTTTTGCAGATCTGTGCACTGCATGACCCGAAATATCTCGTTCAACGCCTGAAGCCAACGCGCCGCAGCAATAGGATCAAAGGATCCATCAAAGGTAGGTGGCTTATGCTTACGGAAAGCATTCAGCCGGCAATCGATCTCATCTCGATCCTCAACAAAAACAGGGACGGTCTGCATGGCCCCCGTAAGGTGACTGTCATCCCCCATCTGACTCTGAGAGTCATCCTGCAGACTGGGTGGAGGTGGTGGTGGTGGCGGTGGAGGTGGTGGCGGAGGAACATGGCCAACAGCAGGACCATTCCTCATCTCCTCCAACATGACTCTAAACATCGTCATGTTCGCCAGACGGTTGGCCTCCAACACGTCCTCAGTGGCCTTCCTGTTTGCCTCTCTGACGGCGTCCAGCATGGCCTGGTTTACCATTCTCATGGCCTCCTGGTCGGCTTGTCGAGCCGCCTGCATCTCAGCCAATGCAGCCAGGACAGGATCGGGCTGATCCTCCGAAGTCTCGCGGTTTCTCCCGGGTCTTACCATGACTCTGCACAAGTTACACAAATTATGAGTTGATCAGGCCCACGAAATATGATTACATATGCATTGTCATAATAATACTCGACGGAGCAAACACAAAAAATAGACACAACCAAACATCCTAATCATTGCAATACATACAGGCTTTTCCCTTGAACCGTTGCTCTGATACCATAAAATGTAACACCCCGTATATATCTGGTAGTGTTATCATTACATCGTATTAAGCTACGCTTAATTAAAAATGCGGAATAATCTTTTTTTTTTCAATTAGGACGTCATTATCAATTACCAACTTGATTACTTAATCAATTTCATAAAAATATCGCCTGAATGTAAATTAATAAGACATCTATTGAAATACCTCAATATAATATATAAAGTGAGTATCTAAGTCACGACATTACATCACGTAATCCAGACAATATCCTGATACATTAATACAACTCTAATAAGAGCAAGACATAACAAGTCTACGTGGCATGGACAATCCCCATGCTCACCAAATCAACAGCGTCTCAACAAGATAATCATAATCATAGAATGAAGCTCAAAGCATAAAAACAACATGCATATCCAGCATCCTACAAGTCAGCAATGTCATCAATATCTAACTCAGCTCCGGCCTCCTGCCGCCTGAGATCTCAACATTACCTGACCCTGAAATAAGCATTCCCCAAACGTGCGCTGAGATCTCTAAACCAGAAATCTCAGTAAGACAAGGGGTCCTCAAGGATCTTCCACCCCAAGCTCACTTACATGTGCAATATAAGTTCTAAAAGCATTTATATCAATATAAGTTCCAAAACTATGCAGTGCAACATATATTCATGCCATGTGTGTTTATCACTATCTACTGCCAGAGAAATGCAAGAATACGTTTATACCTACATGTAGTACAAGGAACACCGCTTGCACATCACCCACAGCCTCACCATCTTGTATGTACCACATACTCAGGCTTACCGTATAGGTGGAACACCACATGCATATCATAAAGGCACTAGCATATAACAGCTCAACAGCATTTCCAAAACATCAAAAGCATGTAACACAGCATGCATATAACCATACCCCCATGGGACATGGTGGAACCACAACTTGGCTAAACCGAGGACACGAAAGCTTACCTTGCAAGCTCACTATCCAATGCCAAGAGTCCTCACAGCTCAAGTCCAACACACAGCAGATCACAATCTGATTTAGGACCAGCAAATGTATCAACATACATAACTCAAAAGCATTAACATAAAGTCTACGTTCTCCTTTAACGATTTACGTCTTAAGTCTTCCAACAAAGCCACAAGCCCTTAATCACATGATTCTGACTTAGTTCATTAATTACAGAAGTTCAACTTCATCAATCTAGGGTCCCCAAACCCCCAATAGCCTACTGTCCTCACAGCACAGCTACTGTTCTACGAAATCCCAGAATATTCGGATATTCCTCGGGGCATATCCGGATATGCAATATCCGGATATCTCACTGACCATATACGGATATACAATATCCGGATATCCAGATTTCCATATCCAGATATCCAAATCCCATATCCGGATATCAAATATCCGGATATTTCACGGGAAGATATCAAATATCCGGATATTTCACGTGAAGATATCCTTCCAAGGTTCCATTTTTAACACTTAAACACGTTAAAGCATGCATTTTTAGGCACATTAAGGTTCATACAACTGATGGTTACATGCTTAACTCATTAAACATGCCAAGACATCAACTTTAACCCATTAAACTCATGATCAAAGGTTGTAAGGCTTACCAATGCTTGAAACAGCCCAACAATGGTGCTCTTGGAGCTCACAAGCCAGCCTCAAGGTGTTGACACAAAGGGTACACGAAAATGATGTTCAAGACTTGATCTTTCTTCACAAAGGTTGGCACTTGGAGCTTCAACAACCAAGAATGTGACACCAAAACAGGAACTCAGCACTTCAAAACTCCAAGTGCAGAAACAAGAACTCAGAAACAAGGTCCTCTCACTCTCACAAGGTGGCTCACACCAAGATATGTTGATCAAGAGAAGAAACCATGATCAAATGTGGTGTCTTTGGTGAGAAAATGGAAAAGAAATGGAGTGATTAGGTGGCTGGTCTCATAACTCAGAAAAACTCACGTTGGAGGCTCAACAAAATGACCAAGGATCATGTGCCAAGGCTATTTATAGCCACTTACGTTTTAAACACACAGTATTAACTTTAATGGCTACGCTTAGCATTTTAATCCCAAACTTTGGATTATTAACCTACTCAATTTTACAAGAATTATCATATTTTTATTTTATTTTTCGGAGGACCTTTCCGGTACGCGCTTTTCATAGCCAGTATCAGTTTCTGGCACCAGTTCTTATTATTTTGACTTGAAACTCGTTTTACAAGTCCTACATATCATTCTAGTAATTATCATGCACTTATTATTATTTTTCAGGATACTTTTTCGGTACACATTTATACCGACTAGCAGAACCGGTATCTGCACTTTTCTTCCGAAAAACGACTATCAGCATTCTAAATCACTTACTATAATTATTAGAGCCTCATAATAATTATTAGGGTCAATTATGGAATCATTTCTTAATTTTGCATAATTAATTAATTAAAATTCCTTAATTAACGGTGCAAGTTCTTACATTCACCCCACCTTTTTAGGATTTTGACCTCAAAATCAGAAACATACCTGGTCGAAACTCGGGGTACTGTCGGAGAAGCTCTTCCTCATGCTCCCAAGTACACTCCTCAGGAGTTCTTTCAGTCCATTAATTAGTAGATGTATGTTTAGATTTACATTTTCCCAGTATCTCACGTGAACGTTTTAGAAATGTTTTCAGAAAATGTTTTGGAAAAAGTTTATTCGTATTTTTACGAGACGTTTTATTAATCTTTAAATAAAATCTTCCGCTGTGTACGCTATAATATTATGATGTTAACAACCGGAGTACTACGGGGTGTTACATATATGGTATCAGAGCAGTTTCACCGGGACGTTCATTGATTTATTGCTTCATTGTTAACTACCTATAGAGTTTTTCTTTGAGTTCTTTGATAATGCATATGTCATCACTTGTATGAGCGTAGCTAACTCATTCTGGGTGTAGTTGTGTGCAATTATCATGGCTCTTCAAAGGAGGACCCATCAGGTAGTTGAGGATCTAACACCGGATCCCGTAGCAGCTGCTTTAGCAGCTCTTCAATAGACTTTGAATACTGCCAGTGAAGCTGATCTGCAGAGGTTGGCTGAGGCTAGAGAGAGAGAGATGGAGCACATGAGGAAGACCAGTGAGGATCTCATGGCTCAGAACAGATTGGCGAACGTGGAGATGATGAAACTATTATTGGCTAAGTTAGAGCAAGACTTCTACTACCTCCACCACCACCATCACAACAGCAGGACATACAGGAGTATTATAGGACACTAGGTAAGGATACAACAGGCAAGAGTCTCCATAGGAAGAGTAATCCCTGGAACGGGAAGAGCAAGGGCTTGCAGGTGAAGCATAACGGAAACAAGTCTAAGAGAAATAGGAACTGTAAGAAGGAAAATAGAAGAGCTGAGAATGGGAAGACTCTTACTTGTGTTATGTGTGGGGTGTCTCATTATGGTGTCTGTCTAATTGGGCAAAATGTATGCTACAATTATGGTCAAGCAGGACATTTTGCTAAAGAGTGCCCGAGAAAAAGGGGACAAGTTGCGGCTATTCAGGCTGTTCCAATACAGGCTATTCTGACTTCCATTACTATTCAGGAGCATCTAGTACCTCCAGTTGTACAAGTTTATGCTGTCACCCAACAGGAAGCGGAGAAGTCTCCAAATCTAATCTGAGGTACCATTTCCATGGATGGCCATGATTTTGATGCATTATTTGACTTAGGAGCCACCCACTCCTTTATTTTGGGTTTTGTTGCGAATGGTTTGAATTTACCTAGGTATGCATTTACGCCTCCTATGGTAGTGAAGACTGCCACCGGAGACTTGGTTTTCACTTTTTTTATGTGTAAGAAAGTCAAGTTCAATTATGAAGAGAAAGAATATGTGATTGATCTGATTGTGCTTGAGGGTATGAATTTGCACATTATTCTGGGCATGGATCGGTTAGTCAAACATGGAGTTATGATTGACTATTGTAGTAGGAAGATTTATTTCTCTGCTAAGAATGAGAAGAAGGACTCGCCATATTTATCAGTGTTGCAGATGAATAAGGCTCTAAATGCGGGACATGCAGGATAAATCATGTTAGGAGAATTGGTTGGTGTCTCTAAGGAGCCAACTTCTAGTATCCTGATTGTATGTGACATTGAGGATGTATTTCCAGAAGAGATCTTAGAGTTTCCACCAGAAAGGGAGATTGAATTCTCCATTGACCTAGTGCCTGATGTGAGGCCTATCTCTTTGGCTTCATACCGGATCTCACCAGTGGAACTTGTAGAGTTGAAGTTGAAAATTGAAGATCTCTCCAGTAAGAATTTCATTAGACTTAATGTGTCTCCTCGGGGAGCACCAGATATCTTTGTGAAGAAGAAAGATGCAACTATGAGGTTGTGCACGAATTACCGGCAATTGAACAAGGTGAATGTGAAGAACAAGTACCCTATACTCGCAATGATGATTTGTTGGATCAGCTTAAAGGTGCTTCAGTATTTTTGAAGATTGATCTTCTTTCCGGATATCATCAGATCCGGGTAAAAGCAGAAGATATTCCAAAGACGGCTTTCCGATCTAGATATGGGCACTATGAGTATCTAGTGATCCCATTTGGGCTTACTAATGCCCCGGCCGTGTTCATGAGTTATATGAATCGAACTTTCAAACCCCATTTAGTTCAATTTGTTGTGGTATTCATTGATGATATTTTGATCTACACTAAGAGTAAGGAAGAACATGCAGAGCATTTGAAGATAGTCCTACAGATTTTAAGGGGGCATCAGTTATATGCCAAACCGTCTAAGTATGATTTCTGGTTGTCTGAGATTCAGTTTCTGGGTCACGTCATTTCCTCTGTCGGAGTAGCTGTTGATCCAAGCAAGATAGAAACAGTTTTAGATTGGGAAAGACCCAAGAGTATTACATAGTCAGGAGTTTTCTGGGTTTAGCAGGATACTACATGCGGATTATTAATGGATTATCCAGAATCTCCTAGCCATTGACTAGGTTCACCCAAAAAGGGGTACCATTTGCATAGACCCTTGGGTGTGATGTGAGTTTCCAAGAATTGAAAGATAAGTTGACTACCACACCGGTTTTGATTCTTCCTGATCCGGAAAAGAGATTTGAGATCTATTGTGATGCATCCATGTATGGATTAGGATGCGCGTTGATGCAGGAGTGAAAGGTAGTGGCCTATGCTTATAGACAGTTGAGACCATATGAGGAGAACTACCCTACTTATGATCTTGAGTTAGCGGCTGTGGTTTTTGCCTTGAAAATATGGAGACACTTCTTGTATGGTGCTACTTTCACGGTTTTTAGTGACCACAAAAGCTTGAAGTACTTGTTCGATCAAAAAGAGCTTAATATGAGGCAAATGAGATGGATGGAGTTTTTGAAGGATTACGAGTTTGACATTCAGTATCACCCTGGAAAGGCGAATGTTGTGGCTGATGCCTTGAGCAGAAAGACCATGGGTGTGGCTAGCATGCTGATTGCAGAGTATGACTTGATTGAGGAGTTTAGGGATTTGAGAGTTTTCGTTACTCCACTTGAGACTTCATATTTCATGACTACGGTTAAAGTTCGAAATTCATTAAGGGAACCAAATGATGGAAGAGCAAGAGTTTGTATTCATAGATACTTCTAATGTAAAGTACCACAAGGACCAGATGATTGTTCCGAAGGGGCCAATGGTAGAATAAGTGTTGGCGGAGGCCCATATGGGCAAGTACACCATCCATCCAGGTGCTACTAAGATGTACCAATACTTGAAGCAAAATTTCTGGTGGTCTGGGATAAAGAGAGATATAGCTCAGTCTGTGAATAAGTGCCTTATTTGTCAGAGGGTAAAAATTGAGCATCAGAAGCCTTCGGGTTTGTTACAGCCATTAGATATTCTGGAGTGGAAGTGGACGAGTATATCCATGGACTTTGTTGTCGGATTACCTAGAAGTCAGGTTGAATTTGATTCTATATGGGTTAAGGTTGATAGGTTGACTAAATCCGCCCATTTCATTCCAGTCAAGACGACTTTCTCCACAGAGCAGCTAGCCAGACTATATGTCCGAGAGATTGTGAAGCTTCATGGCATTCCCGAAAGCATAGTCAGTGATAGGGATCCGAAGTTAACTTCACGCTTCTAGGAAGCGTTGCATGAGGCCTTTGGTACTCAATTGAGATTGAGTACTGCATATCACCCGCAGACAGATGGTCAGACCGAGAGGACCATTCAGACACTAGAGGACACGTTGAGAGCATGTGTGTTAGAGCAGGATAATGCTTGGGACAAGTACCTGCCACTGGTTGAGTTCTCCTACAACAACAGTTATTATGCCAGTTTGGGCATGGCTCCTTATGAGGCCTTGTACGGCCGTAGGTGTAGAGCACCTACTTGTTGGACGGAGGTTGGAGAGAGACAGTTAATGGGGCCAGACTTGGTCCATGAGACCACAAAGCATATTGAGATGATCAGAGATAGGCTGAAGAAAGCCCAAAGTCGTGAGGAGAGTTACTATGATGTCAAGCACAGACCCCTTGAGTTCTCTGAAGTGGATCATGTATTCATCTTATTATCATCCACTACAGGTGTTGGGCGTGCCTTGGGGGTGAGGAAGTTGAGGCCACTGTTCATTGGGCCCTACCAGATAATAAAGAGGGTCAGACCTGTGGCGTATCAACTTGCCCTACCTCCCAACTTAGCGAATTTACATGACGTCTTCCATGTGAGTCAGCTCCGCGAATATTTATCTGATGATTCACACATTGTACAGCCTGATGACATGGAGATAAAGAAAGATTTGAAGTTCGTTGTTGGACCTTATAAGGTTCTTGCTCGACGTGAGAAACGACTTCGAAATAGAGTTATTCCCATGATTAAGATTCAATGGGAAGGATTGACACATGAGAACGCCACATAGGAGCGAGAGGATGATATTCTCCGGCGATATCGTGATTTTGGTATCAGGTATGATCCGATTTTGAGGACAAAATCTTTTTAAAAGGTGTGGTGAATATAATAACCCTAATTATGTAATTTTTAAATTAGAGAGTTATAATGAGGACCTTATGGTCATAAATGGAAAGAGAATGAAATTCTAAGAATTTGGATACCCATATTAAGGGTATTTAGTCAGGTGAATTTTCATCTTCTATTTTTGACTGCTGACGCAGTATAAGTCTGTAGAATAGCTCCAATACAGTGAATTTAAGTTAGAGAGATATCCTAATGATATGAATATCATAAATGATGTAAGCATAAGACTTGATGAAGTTTGATACCTATATTGACGGTATTCTGAACAGTTGAGTTATCACCTGTTGTTTTTGACTGCTGATGCAGTATCAGTCTGTAGAATAGCTCCAATACAGTGATTTAAGTTAGAGAGCTATCCCAATGATATGAATATCATAAATGATGTAAGCATAAGATTTGATGAAGTTTGAAACTTATATTGAGGGTATTCTGAACAGTTGAGTTTTCACCTGTTGTTTTTGACTGCTGATGCAGTATTAGTCTGTAGAATAGCTCCAATCTAGCAAATTATAGTTAGCGAGCTAATCTAATGATATAAACATCATGAATGAGGTTAGGATATGATTGATGAAGATTGATACCCATATTAGGATATTTTTGAAAAATCAATTATGTCGGGTATTTTGTACTGCTATAGCAGCAGCCGTTAGGATCCCGAAACGGGAAAAAGATGAGAAAATGGAAATAAAGACCAATATATGCCTAACAAGTCATAATTAGACCAAAAATGTTAAAGTTAAGAAGATTGCGAATTCCGGGTACAGTTAAGAACATCGGTAAAGACTACAGTGCAATTAAACAACTGTTAGTGGATCTATGATCAACTAATCAAATTTTTAAGTTATGAACATGATAATTACACAAAATTAATGTTAAGTACTTAAAGTTAGAGTCTTGGAGGTTTCCGGGTAAAAAATTTGACGACAGATCAATTAAAAGTTACACCGGGTCTCACTAAAGGACGAATGCCACTTAAGTGACATGGCACCCCTAATTAGGGCACCCTTCCCCTTCCCCCTCATTCTGAATCAGCAGCCTCCTCACACTCTCTCTCTCTCTCTAAAATTCAATTTTTGAAATCTCTCTCACTTCTCTCTAAGATTCCTCCACCAAAACCTCTCCAAAACACAAAATATCTTTCATCAAAGTTGTTCCTTTCACTCTCCTCTTCACAACCATACCATTTTCATGGTGTGGATCAAATTTTCGAGTTCCTCACACCACCATACAGCCATGGTTTTTGAGAGTTCAAGGACCATGGAGTTGTGATCTTGAGTTCTCTTGAAGAACAACACTTGGTTGCTTGGTTCCTTTGATTTCTAGTGTAAGTTTTCTTAAACTTTTCTTGGGAAATCTCATCTTTTTCTCTTGTGTTCATGAGCTCTAACTCTTGAGCATGTTCTTGAAGGTGTGTTCTTGTTTAAAGGAACATTCTTGGTGGTAAAAGGTGGAGCTTGGAGCTAAAGGTGTGAGTTCTTAAGGGGGCTTGGAGCTTGGAGCATTTGCGCTCATTTGAATATGTAAGCATGAAACTTTGGAAAAATGGTGACGAAAATTCCACCACCACCACCTAAACAATTCAGCCATCATGAGTTCTTAAGGAGGGTTGATGTGTTTAATGGATAAAAATTGGTTCTTGAGGTTGTTAAGTGTGGACAATCATGACTAGGACCAAGGGGAAAGGTTAAAAATGCAACCTTTAAGCTTAAAAATGCTAATCTTGATTAAGGAATGGATTTAAACTCTAATGAATCTATTATATCAAATCTGTCCTAAATAGTATAATTAGGATTTTATGTTTAAAATTTAATTAAATGATGGATTAGTGACTAATTAAGTGTAGGACTTAATTAACTAAAGAAATGGTAAAGTTAACAAGTTAAAAACCTAGTTTGTATAACATAAACAATTTGGCCACCTAAGGATCAATTAGGGTTAGTATGTTAAATATTGGTTTAAGGCCTAATTAGGACATTAATTTAGTGGTTAAGTGAAGTGGATTATGCATAATACATTAATTAATGATTAAACTCTAAGATTAGACTTAAGTAGGGTTTAGGTGCACTAATCAAGCAATTAGTAAACTTTAAGTATCATGACATAATGTGACTAAGGGGATTTCATTATGTGACTTAATAATAGAAAAATCAAAGAATTAAAGTGAATTAGGATTTATAATCAAAAGTAATTAAGGTTTGTTAAGTAAACACATTTAAGGCTAAGTAACCATTTTTTAGGAAAAATTGGGGAAATCATATCTCCCTCCACAGAGGTCATATAGTTCTGTTTCTTATATCAAATTGAAGCTTGAGATGTTATCTATGTGTTATCAAAATTTGGTATCAATTGAAGATGTATTCCATTCTTTATGTTCGTTTGAGTGAGGACTACACTAGGAGGCCATGTGCAGGGGCTGTACATGGCTGGAACTTCAACGAATTGTTTCTCCCTCAATTCTTACTGGAATTAGGCTCATAATATTTATAATTAAAGATAAATGTGTCTAGTTGTGTGAATAAAAATGTGAGAGAAATTGGTCTAGTATATTTTCCAGAATCGCAAAAATGGTAAAGGATGTTTAGGGCTCTGTTCGGAGTTGGCAAACAGCTTTGTTTGTCCAACTTCAAATGATGATAACCGAAGCTAGAAAACTACAAATGAGGCATGTGATACCTTGTTGGAAAGGTAATTGAGTCTAGATTAACCTATTAAAAGATGAGAATTTTATAACAAGTTAGTTACGCTCAGTAACTAGAAAATAGAAGCATGTACAGTTATGGGAAAATCGTAAAAGTGATATTTAAGCTAAGTGGGCTTAGGGGAACCCTTAGTAACTTATAATAATTAATTTTATGACTTGGATGAGTTGAAAATAATCTAAGTTACCTAAGTGAGCCTAGAAGAGGATTCTAAGTTATGTAAGTAATTAAAGAATGTGGTGGCTTATAATAATGCACAAAAATAAATAATAAGTAATAATTGGTCTAGAATTGTGATGGGCATATTATTGGCATGTAAGATGTAATGTGGAATCATTAAGTGATTGAGTATAAATAATGTAAATGATTCATGCTCTAGGTTTGCCTAGAGAGCTTGGCACTTGAGAGTGTACGGGAGCATACGTATTTACTGTTGGAGTTGGGCTTGTGATAAGCTCAGTGAGGTAAGCTCCTAGTTCTAGTTGACTCCTCTCTCTTGTGGTCCACCATGATGGTGGGCATTATGGTTGTATTGTATGATAGTAAATGGTATGATGTGTATGTGCATTCATTCACATTCATATAGATGTTATATGATCTTGATGTTATGATGATGCACTGATGATATATGTTATGGGGATCCGGGCCAGTGATTATGGTATGTAGGTTGCCTATGACTTGACTCTGGGGGCTATATCATACAGAAGTTGTGTTGACTGTCTATGGCTTGACCCTAGAAGTCACACAGGTGTAACTGTCGATGGCTAAACCCTAGAAGTTACACAGGTGTAACCGTCTATGGCTTTGATCCTGGGGTTACACAAGGATGATATGATGATGATATGTCTATGCTGTATGTTTGTATTATATGCTTTATATCTGACTTGTCATGCAGGAAGTGGGCTCAGGGTTTAGAGGATCCTCTATGAACCTTGAGCTTACTGAGATGTGGTTATTTCACCCCGTTTGGGGACATCATTTCAGGTACCCAGAGTAGTGGTGATGCTTCTAGGGGCAAGGCCCCCGCATTGGAGTAGTTGATGATGCAGCTGATGATTTTATGTTAAGATTAGACTTGATGTTGGCATGTAGACTTGTTACCATGCTTAAATATTTCATGGAGATTATTGTATGTATTTAGTTAGGCTCATGATTGTATCCTTAGAGCCATGGATGATTTACTGATGCTTTTATACTTTGAATTAATATAGAATTGATGCATGTATTCAGTTAATTTTGGTATGGAGCCTTATTGTTTGTATTGACCCATTGAGGGGATTGCAGTCCGTGTGGGACTTGCAAGCTATCTGTTTAAATTATTGTATCAATTAGGTTATTTGTATGTGTGGGACCATGTTCCCAGTTATCCAAAATACAGTTGTTATGTTGTCCGTGAGACTCCGTCAGGAATGACACATGATATCATATCTTGATGGTCAATGGCCACTAATACTGGCTCATGGGATTAATTAGTAGATGTATGTTTAGATTTCCGCTTTCGCAGTATCTCACGTGAACGTTTTAGAAATGTTTTCAAAAAATGTTTTGAAAAAAGTTTATTCGTATTTTTACGAGATGTTTTATTAATCTTTAAATAAAATCTGCTGCTGTGTACGCTATGAAAGAAAATGGCCTTGAAGGCCGATGGCATGTGAGGATGAAAACAAAAATTTTTAAAGCGAAATCACACATGATAATCAAGATACATGCTTTAAGACAGTATGATGTACCTTGTTCGTGATTCAAAACTCCAAGATGATCAGTGTCAGATTTGAAGGTTCAAATCCTCTAACGTTGATCCACACCACCCTACGTCAAGATACAAGAACCCTTCTTGAAAAGCCACCAAACGAACACCACAAGGAAGGCACTATAGGCGTCCTAATAGGAGAAGCCTGAGGCAAGGTTAATGTATTTAGATGAGTGAATTTTTCAGCATGAAAAACTCACAAAGTGGCGCATGGATTCTATGAGAAAAGGCTAGGTAATTTTCGAAAAACCCTAAAGAGAACCTCACAAAAGGAAGCACACTTGGAGATGAGAGAATGATTGGATTGGACCATCTAGGCCCATTACATGTACTATGCGCCCTTTCCCTCTTAGATGGGCTTCCAAACTTCTTCTTGGGCTAACAATCTTTAGTAGGCCCAATACCTTTAACGCTATATTCATCAAGACAATAAGGTGTTAGTGTGTGACCCTTTAGGTCCAACATAGCCACTGACATAAATGGGCTTGGACCCAACAAGCCCACAACCCATTTAATGACAACACAGAGCACTAGCAATGCTTTGTTTCCCCAGAGCTAGTTAGGTTAATGACATGATCATCCTATTACATATATTTGGTTACCATATGTATTTTCTTTTGTCTCGGTTACCTTCCCTTTAAACCTAGGGTGAGGATACGTATTAACCCTTGCAGTTTAGGGTAAGCTTTAATTTGAAATAGGAAATCTTCAATTTACTGACTCTAAAGGAAAATCATCTTATGATCTCTTTTACTATGCATAGATTCCCGAGTCCTGTAAATGTCATCCCGATTTCTCCGGTTTACAGATAACCTAATCCCTCACAGAGATTTGACGAATTCCTTCAGCTTATCACCCTAGGCCTGTGCTCTTTTAGGACATGCTCAAAAGTATACCTATGAGTCTCCATGTTTCAGGCAGACGAGGTATACAATTAAAGCATGCCTTCCAGAACACAGTCTAGGTGAAAACTTCTGGTCTAAGGAAAGACATACCCAAATATTAAGAGACTGCTTTAATGATACCATTTGTGAGATTTCCTCATAGAGTCTATTTGTGGGTCTTTTCAGTACGAGCTATACCCTTATAGGTCCACCCACGACTTTAGCTAAAACATCTCCATATCTGTAGCTCATGAGGTCTTTACCTTGTATCTGAATACAAGTATATAAGTCATGCTAGTCTTACCCGAGATTACTGATCCTCATTCTCAGTGTCTCTAGACTAGGAACATAAAATTAGGAATAAACATCTGGTATCCTTGAATCCTCATGATCGTGATCTCATCACAGATACTCAAGAGATACCTATTCTATTCCAAGGGGTTTATCCAGTTACTCATATAATATTAATAATATCGAGACAAAATATGAAATAGGATAAAGAGTGCTTAAATTTATTTGTGACAAAATAAAAGGTTCACATATGTCGTAATCTAATCAAAAGATTGTCTCTAGGACATCCATATACTAACAAGCTCCCACTTGGCCTAGAGCCAATCTGACCTAAGTCGTATACCTAAAGCCTCATAATGACTATCATGTTTTCTCTGAGAAACAGCCTTCGTCAGAGAATCGGCTAGGTTGTCATCAATGGGAACATAATCCATCTTTACATCCATCCTATCAATGATTTCTCTAATCAGATGATATCTGCGGAGCACGTGCTTAGATCTTTGATGAGACCTAGGTTCCTTTGACTGCGCAATGGCTCCTGTGTTGTCGCAAAGCAACTGTATGAGCTCATCCACGCTTGGAACCACCCTTAGTTCAGATATGAACTTCTTGATCCACACGGCCTCCTTAGCCTCTTCTGAAGCAGCTATGTATTCAGCTTCTATTGTTGAATCTGCTGTAGTCTCTTGCTTGGAACTCTTCCAAGACACTGCCCCACCATTTAAGGTGAATACGAATCCTGACTGTGACTTGCAGTCATCTTTGTCACTCTGAAAGCTGGCATCAGTGAATCCTTTCACTGAAAGCTCATCCACCCCACCATAGACCAGAAACGCATCCTTAGTTCTTCTCAAGTACTTAAGGATGGTCTTGACTGTTGTCCAGTGACCTTCTCCAGGGTCTGACTGGTATCTGCTCGTAATGCTCAAAGCATAAGAGACATCTGGCTCGTACATATCATGGCATACATGATGGATCCAATAGCCGAAGCGTATGGAATTCCACTCATGTGATCCTTCTCAGGCTGTGACTTAGGACACATAGCCTTGGAAAGATCTACCCCATGACTGACGGGAAGAAAACCCCTTTTCGACCTTTCCATGCTAAACCTCTTTAGCATCTTGTCAACATATGTGGATTGAGATAAACCTAGTAGCCTCTTCGATCTATCTCTATAGATTTTTATACCAAGTATAAAGGCCGCTTCTCCCAAATCCTTCATGGTGAAGCTTCTCGAAAGCCAGTCTTTCGTTGTTTGTAATGTTGGGATGTCATTTCCTATAAGTAATATGTCATCTACATAAAGTACCAAGAAAACGACATTACTCCCACTATCCTTCTTGTAAACACAAGGTTCATCCTCGTTCTTGATGAAATCGTTACTCCTAACGACTTCATCAAAACGAATATTCCAACTCCTTGATGCTTGTTTTAGCCCATATATTGACCTTTGATGTTTGCATACCATATGTTGTTGGCCTTTGGCTTCAAAACCTTCAGGTTGTGTCATGTACACTTCCTCCTTCAAGAATCCATTCTGGACGGCGGTCTTGACATCCATTTGCCAAATTTCATAGTCGTGATATGTTGTTATGGCAAGCATGATCCTAATAGATTTGATCACGGCAACTGGTGAGAAAGTCTCATCATAGTCAACTCCTTGTCTTTGACGATATCCTTTCGCAACCAACCTAGCTTTGTAGGTTTGAAAGTTTCCATTTGCATCAGTCTTTCTTTTAAAGACTCATTTATTACCGATAGGAACTATTCCTTGCGGTTTGGAACCAAGGTCCATACCTTGTTTTGATGCATCGAATCTTTTTCAGATTCCATGGCTTCAAGCCATTTAGAAGAGTTAACATCCTTGACTGCCTCCTCATAGTTACTAGGTTCATCATCCTCGATGGTTTGTTGATTCTCAATCACAAACCCATACCTCTCAGGTGGATTGATGACCCTACTAGACCTACGGAGTTGTGTGTTTACTTCTCCATTGGAGAACGTCGCCTGCGGAGCAGACTCGGGTTCCTCAATCTGTTCATGTGGTTCTTGAACTTCTTCAAGATCAATCTTACTCCCACTGGCTCCTTTGGAGATCAAATCATTCTCAAGGAACTCAGCATTCTTGGACACAAACACCTTGTGTTCATCCAAGGAGTAAAAGTAGTATCCCTTAGTACCTTTGGGATACCCCACAAATAGACATTTAGTACTCTTAGCACTAAGTTTGTCTGATGCCAACGCTTTGACATATGCTGGCGATCCCCATACCCTGAGGTAACCCAGGTTGGGTCTCTTACCATTCCATATCTCATATGGTGTGGTTTGAACAGATTTAGACGGTACCCTATTTAGAAGGTATGCCGATGTGTCTAAGGCACCTTAAGTGTCTAACAAGGTCCTGTTTCTCCTTTCGGAGACACCATTTTGGTATGGTGTGTAAGGTGCAGTAAGCTGCGAGATAATTCCATTTTCTCTCAGATAATCCTGAAACTCATAGCTCAGATATTCACCACCACGATCTGATCGCAATGTCTTAATCATCTTGCCACGCTGTTTCTCTACTTCATTCCTATACTCTTTGAACTTTTCAAAGGCTTCAAATTTATATCTCATTAGGTACACATACCCAAATCTTGATTTATCATCTGTAAAGGTAATGAAATAGGAGTATCCTCCTCTAGCCTCTATAGACATTGGGCCACATACATCAGTGTGAATGAGTTCTAATAACTCACTAGCCCTATGACTCTCAAGCCCTTTGGGCTTGTGTCGAGTCATTTTCCCAACTAGACAAGAATCACTTTGTCCATAGGATTCCAAATCCATGGAATCTAGGTATCCATTTGCATGCATCCTAGACAATCTTGTTTTGTTTATGTGCCCTAGTCTACAATGCCAAAGATAAGATTGATTATCTATCATAGGTCGTTTCATATTTACATTAGGGCAATGATTGTCTCCTTTTATAGGAGAGAAGGAATACTTCCTACACTCACATTAAATTTTGTGTCAAATATTTTTTTTTTTTTTTTAAAAGGAATGATGGCCCCACATCTTTGTTTGAGTAGGAGATAACTTATTTTTTCCTACAAAATGAGAAAAGTTTTTCTCTTTACATTAAGCACTTCAGTTCCCATTTCCAAAACATATAATCCATTTATTAAAGAAGCAGTACCAAAAATAATATCATTCAAAAAGATCGAAAATGTACCATCTCTAATAGTGAAAGCAAACCCATCTTGTTCTAAACAAGAAATAGAAATAATGTTTCTAGAAATGCTTGGGACATAAAGATAATTATTCAAATGCAATAAAAGGCCCGTAGGCAAAATGAGGTAGGTATCTCCAACAGCATGAGCAGCAACTCTTGCTCCATTACTAACGTGGAGGTCCACCTCGTTCTTCTCCAATCTTCTAGGGCTCCTAAGCACCTGCAACGAATTGCAAATATGAGAACCACAACCGGTATCCAATACCCATGAAGTCGGATTAGCACAAGAATAATTTATCTCAATCATGTAAATACCTGAGGTAGAAGCATCACCATGCTTCTTGTCCTTCACACTCTTCAGGTAGTCTAGACAATTCCTATTCCAATGGCCTTTCTTGCCACAATGGAAGCACTCAGCATCGCTTTTGTCCTTGGATGCACTCTTACCCTTCTTTTTTCCTTTCTTCTTCATGGGTTTTCCTTTGGGTTTAAGGGAGTTTCCTTTTGCAGGCTTCTTGCCCTTACCCTTGGCCTTGCTAGGCCCACCAATCAGAAGAGCTTGTGTCTTATCCTTCTTGATAGACACTTCAGCAGTTGTTAACATACTCAACAACTCAGGCAAGCTCACAAGCATCCCATGCATGTTATAATTCATAATGAATTGACTGAAGGAAGGTGGAAGTGAGGTGAGGACTAAGTCATTACTTAGCTCGGCATCCATCACGAAACCTAGATTTCCTAGCTTCTCAATGAGCCCGATCATCTTAAGAACATGATTGCTCACAGACATGCTCTCAGACATCCTGCATGAGAACAATTCTCTAGAGGCCTCATACCTCTCATGCTTGCCTTTAATATCATACAACTCCTTGAGATGTAAGACAATAGAGGGAGCATCCATATGCTCATGCTGCTTTTGCAGTTCAGGCGACATGGATGCCAACATAATGCAGACTGTCAACACATTGTCATCCATGTGCTGTTTATGAGCTTCGAAATCGAAACTCTCATAACCAGCTTCCCCTTCCTTAGGAGCTATAGGTAAATCAACATCCAGAACATAAGCTATTTTTTCGGCCCTAAGAACAATTCTTAAGTTCCGATACCAGTCTATAAAGTTTGAACCGGTCAGTTTGTTCGTATCGAGTATGGAGCGCAGTGACAGTGGATTAGTCATACTAAAAACTGAAAAAATGTAAAGATAAATTAATTAATATATTTCCGTGTAATAAGAACAATTTATTAAAGACTTTAAATAATATGCCCCTCCCACTATTTTATCCAAGTCGATGACCCTTAAATTTGACTTAGGGTTATTCTACTTTTAGATTTTTCCTTAGTGGGATTTTAAGAGTGCGATCATTTATTTTAACCCTCGTCTGAGACCGCAAGATTAATTTAAATAATGGGTTGATCCTTAACAACAGTATCTCATACCCTCTCTTAACATTAGGTTGACAACTCCTTGTCACTTAGTGGTGCATCTTATGCAACCAACCTAGCACTATTACCCTAAGCATATGAGTCTGGCTGAGCCTGCAACTCATGTACTCAGTTAAGCACTAACCAGCACCTTAAGTGTCTAACACTTCTAATACTTCTCTCACTCAACGAAACAATGGGTCCCAACTGAGTTGTGGAGCACCACTATTTAGAGGAAGTTTGAGTAATATTGGTGGTGGGAGGTAATCATGCACTTAATCATTGATTCCTTTAAGGGTTTCTTTTATTTAGGGTTTACTTAGTCTCATCAAACGCGTATGTATTATTATCATGCTAGTCGTAACCTACGTCAAACATCTATCGGATTACACTAGTCGTATTTGGACGTGCATAATAAGGCATACAAACGCAAATTGTCCAATTCATGCATACTAGTCGTTTTGAAACATAAAAGCATACATCCGCGATACACTATCTCATGCATGCTAGTCGTATAAAAACATACAAGCATATAAAACAATTTTATTTGAGACGGTCATGGTGCTCGCGCATTCTTCCATCTTGCTCCTTAGGCCACGGCTCTTTCTCGTCTAAACGCCACTAGCCTAATTCTCTAATTACAAAATAATTAAAGAAACTCCAAAAACATCTTTGGAGGGACAAATGAATATACAAAATTTAAAATTCAAATTTACACCTGAAATTTAAAATTAAAAAAAAAAATTCAAATTCAAATCCGGGCACTATGACTATCCCCTTCCAATTTGCACCTGAAAAGTCAGACAACTTGCAAGCACAAAATATCAAATATTACAAAACATGTTCATCCATACGTATTAACATTTTAACAATTAAAATATCATTACAAGAATCATGATTCCAATTCTCTTAATTTTTCTCTTAATGGCCGAATTATATAATAATTAATATAATTCAAATTTTGATGACTCTTTCTCAAAGAGCACAAAATTAAACCACGCATGCAGACATCACACCTTGTACGGCTGAATCGTATTTGCATATATATGATAAATGTTATCACACAAATTTCATGCTATTCTCATGGAACAATTCATAGAGAAAAATAAGAAAACAATCAAGGTACTCGAAGCACCCCTCATGGCCGAATCATCCCTTTCAAAAAGGTGTTTCTTTTCAAAACTTTCACAAAGAAAAAGAAACAAAACCATGAACACATATAGATATATGAACATAGCAATCACATTAATATGTTCATAAAATAAAAACTTTAACAATTTAAAGCATTGTAATTCATAATCCATATGCTAAGATTCAAGCTTTAATTCTTTAAAGAACTTTTGACCGTAAAGAACAAGTTTTTACAAACAAAGTACCATCATCCGTTGATGGTAAAGCAACCGGGCTCTAATACCACTTGAAAGAAAATGGCCTTGAAGGCCGATGGCATGTGAGGATGAAAACAAAACTTTTTAAAGCAGAATCACACATGCTAATCAAGATACATGCTTTAAGATAGTATGATGTACCTTGTTTGTGAATGTGATTCAAAACTCCAAGATGATCAGTGTTAGGTTTGAAGGTTCAAACCCTCTAACGTTGATCCACACCACCCTATGTCAAGATACAAGAACCCTTCTTGAAAAGCCACCAAATGAACACCACAAGGAAGGCACTATAGGCGTCCTAATAGGAGAAGAAGGAGGCAAGGTTAATGTATTTAGATGAGTGAATTTTTCAGCATGAAAAACTCACAAAGTGGCGCATGGATTCTATGAGAAAAGGCTAGGTAATTTTTGAAAAACCCTAAAGAGAACCTCACGAAAGGAAGCACACTTGGAGATGAGAGAATGATTGGATTGAATCAGATTTTTCTCCCAAAAATCTGACCTATGTAGCGCCCAATGGTGGAGGAATAAGTGGAGTTGTTGCAATTCAAATCTAGCCAACAACCTCCTATCATATTCTCATGAGACTAAGTCTATACCTAGTCAAAAATCTGACTTAATAACCATCATATGGCCAGCCATATGGTGCACCCTTATTCAGCCCAAAAAGAGTCCAAATACATTGAGTAGTTGCATTCAAATTTGAACCAACTCACTCACTTATTCTCTCAACCAACCAAATCTGATTGGAGCTTATTTGGTTGATCATATGACCATCACAAGACCTCAAAATCAGCGCCCCAAATCAGCCTTGGATGATGCCAAAAGATCTCCTCTTGATACTTGGGATTTGTTCCAACAAAATCTTATCTTATCCTTTTGTTATGAAACAACTTTTCATAGCCAATTCAAATTCGAATTCAAAATTTTGAATTCAAATGTTCAAACATTTAAATTCAAAATTCAAATTCAAAATTTAAATATTTGATAATTAATTTAACTAATTAAATTAATTAATAATGTCTTGGACCTTCCAAGCCCATTACATGTACTATGCGCCATTCCTTGTTAGGTGGGCTTCCAAACTTCTTCTTGGGCTAACAACCTTTATTAGGCCCAATACCTTTAATGCTATATTCATCAAGACAATAAGGTGTTAGTGTGTGACCCATTAGGCCCAATATAGCCACTGACATAAATGGGCTTGGACCCAATAAGCCCACAACCCATTTAATGACAACACAGAGCACTAGCAATGCTTTGTTGCCCCAGAGCTAGTTAGGTTAATGACATGATCATCCTATTACATATATTTAGTTACCATATGTATTTCATTACGTCTCGGTTACCTTCCCATTAAACCTAGGGTGAGGATACGTATCAACCCTTGCGGTTTAGGGTAAGCTTTAATTCGAAATATGGAATTTTCAATTTACTGACTCTAAAGGCAGATCATCTTATGATCTCTTTTACTATGCATAGATTCTCGAGTCCGATAAATGTCAACCCGATTTCTCCGGTTTACAGATAACCTAATCCCTCACAGAGATTTGACGAATTCCTTCATGTTATCACCCTAGGCATGTGCTCTTTCAGAACATGCCCAAAACTATACCTAAGAGTCTCCATGTTTCAGACAGACGAGGTATACAATTAAAGCATGCCTTCGAGAACACAGTCTAGGTGAAAACTTCTAGTCTAAGGAAAGACATACCCAAATATTAAGAGACTGCTCTAATGATACTATTTGTGAGATTTCCTCATAGAGTCTCTTTGTGGGTCTGTTCAGTGCGAGCTATACCCTTATAGGTCCACCCACGACTTTAGCTAAAACATCTCCATATCTGTAGCTCATGAGGTCTTTACCTTGTATCCGAATGCAAGTAGATAAGCCGTGCTAGTCTTACCCGAGATTACTGATCCTCATTCTGAGTGTCTCTAGACATGGAACATAAAAGTAGGAATAAACATCTGGTATCCTTGAATCCTCATGATCGTGATCTCATCACAGATACTCAAGAGATACATATTTTATTCCAAGGGGTTCATCCAGTTACTCATATAATATTAATAATATCGAGACAAAATATGAAACAGGATAAAGAGTGCTTATATTTATTTGTGACAAAATAAAAGGTCCACATATGTCGTAATCTAATCAAAAGATTGTCTCTAGGACATCCATATACTAACAAGCTCCAACTTGGCCTAGAGCCAATCTGACTTAAGTCGTATACCCAAAGCCTCATAATGACTATCATGTTTTCTCTAAGAAACAGCCTTCGTCAGAGAATCGGCTAGGTTGTCATCAGTGGGAACATAATCCATCTTTACATCCATCTTATCAATGATTTCTCTAATCAAATGATATCTGCGGAGCACGTGCTTAGATCTTTGATGATACCTAGGTTCCTTTGACTGCGCAATGGCTCCTGTGTTGTCACAAAGCAACTGTATGAGCTCATCCACGCTTGGAACCACCCTTAGTTCAGATATGAACTTCTTGATCCACATAGTCTCCTTATCCGCTTCTGAAGCAGCTACGTATTCAGCTTCTGTCATTGAACCTGCTATAGTCTTCTGCTTGGAACTCTTCCAAGACACTGCCCCACCATTTAAGGTGAATACGAACTCTGACTGTGACTTGCAGTCATCTTTGTCACTCTAAAAGCTGGCATCAATAAATCCTTTCACTGAAAGCTCATCCACCCCACCATAGACCAGAAACGCATCCTTAGTTCTTCTCAAGTACTTAAGGATGGTCTTGACTGCTGTCTAGTGACCTTCTCCAGGGTCTTACTGGTATCTGCTCGTAATGCTCAAAGCATATTAGACATCTGGTCTCGTACATATCATAGCATACATGATGGATCCAATAGCCGAAGCGTATGGAATTCCACTCATGCGATCCTTCTCAGGCTGTGACTTAGGACACATAGCCTTGGAAAGATGTACCCCATGACTGACGGGAAGAAAACTCCTTTTCGACCCTTCCATGCTAAACCTCTTTAGCATCTTGTCAACATACGTGGATTGAGATAAACCTAGTAGCCTCTTGGATCTATCTCTATAGATCTTTATACCAAGTATAAAGGCCGCTTCTCCCAAATCCTTCATGGTGAAGCTTTTTGAAAGCCAGTCTTTCGTTGTTTGTAATGTGGGGATGTCATTTCCTATAAGTAATATGTCATATACATAAAGTACCAAGAAAACGACATTTCTCCCACTAACCTTCTTGTAAACACAAGGTTCATCCTCGTTCTTAGTATATTTTGCAGATGACCAAAATTTTGGGTTTTGATTTTGTTTGATATAGGCTATTTACATTGAAATACCTTACTGGCCGTTGTCATGACAACAAAGATATGATATGATAACGTAAGCTTATTCGGTCAGTTATGACAGGATATAATATTTTTTTTAAAATTAACTAGCTCTCTCGCTCCTTAAGTTTTTCATGTACTCTAGTATTTCATTCAATCAGCGATTAAATAAAAATAGATTGATTTTGATACAGGAACAAATTGTAATTTTAATTTTAATCATGGATAAAATGATCATTTACTGATGAGTATCCAATTTACTATGTTTTAAGGGTCAATATGAGCATGAAATTGAATTAAAAGTAATTAAAAGTTGTGAGAATTATAAATAAATTGTTATTTTATTCTCAATAATATTATCATAAGATTTCTGATATTTTGCAGTAATTTCAGCTCAATAAAGAGATAATTGGAGATATCAAATAGAGTTGCTTTTGATTTCTGAATCGTTGAAGATTTTATCAAATATTCCTTTGAATATTTTCAGGAAAGTTTTCCATTAAATTAAAAAGAGGAAGATTTGAAGGATTTGGTCAAAGATATGATTAGAAGATTTTAAGGATTTGATCAAAGATATGATTAAAGATTATAATGAAGATTCCATTGAAGATATGATTAGGATTTCTAAGCAAGGCATAAACTCTATAAATAGAGACTAAGACCTCAGAGACAAAGAATCTTTGGTTGGAGAGAATTCTTGGAGGCTCACGCTGGAGATCAGGATTTCAAGAAAAAAAATTAGACGTAGCAGATGGAATACCACTTTACACTAGGAGTTTTGATGAAGTTCTTGCGCTGATTGAGAGAGTGGTTTACGACGAATACCAAGCACTCAAGGACCAGCCAATAGTTGAGCAAGAAGCTGAGGAGAAGTCATCTATTCTAGCTCAAGAGGATTATATAGAAAATGTCGCACCTCTTCTCAAGCAACTCACTGAAGACGTTGAGGGAAATTCATACTTGAAGGATCAGGATGTGACAATAGCTACTAAAGAATTCGAAACTGAGGAGGAATCTACTACAGAACGAAGTACGAGAAGAGAAAGAAGATGGAACATATAGGGAAAAGACCCCCTCACCGATGGTGATTACCCTCCTACATTCTCATGATGAAACACTTGAATTGGAGGAATATAAAACTGAAGAAGATGCAGGCTATGAGGAGCTAGAGATGAGATCTTCAAATGAGGAAGAATGTGAGGAAGCTAATCTTGTGAATTCAATTGAGGCATGCAGTAAAAGAAGCACTAACACCCCTGACCCCATGGTAGACATACATGTTGAGAAAACCTTATGTGATGTTGAGACTAATGCGAATCAAGTGCCAATGACCTTATTAGAGAAAATGGGAATAAGGCATATAAGATCTGCGAAGATGACTCTACAATTGCCCGATCGCTTTATTCAAGTGTTGGTTAATATTGTTGAAAATGTATTAGTGAAGGCGGGCAACTTTGGGTACAGAGAAAATTTTGCAATCATTGATATGGACATGGACCCTGCTTTTGCTCACTTTCTTGAAGAACCATTTTTGGCCACCACAGATGCAGTGGTAGATGAGCTAAAAGATGAGGCAATTCACAAGATGGATGAAGACCAAGTAAGTATTCTTGATTTTAAAATTAATTCTTCATCACTTACAATTTTTCCCTTAGATGTACAAGCACAATTTGTTGAAGACAAAAAAAGATGGAAGAACAAAGCTCAAGAATCCTCATCTATTAAGAACCAAAAGCAAACCCGAGGTTAAGATAAAGAAATCCAAAAAGATGGCTATGACCAAGGAGAAAAAGCCAGCTTTGGTTCTTTGCTACAAGCCACCTTGATCATCTATCAACGTCAGGCTCATGACGTTAAACAAGCGCTAATTGGAAGGCAACTCAATAAGTTTTTCAATTTCTTTATTATTTTATTATTTTATATTATTTATATTCTGTTGGTTAATTTTATTTTTATTTTATTTTATTTTATTTTATGATCAAGAGATGGTGTATTTTAATGTGGTTGTAAATTTCAGGTGAACGATAAATTTGTGAGAAAAATAGAGAAGTTATGCATCCGGGCCTCAGTACGCCAAATTGGCGTATTAAAACGCCAAAATCTAGTGCCACCTTGCGTAGGAGACTAGCTCCGTCCGTGTATCATACGCCAAATTGGCGTATCAAAACGCCACTTTGAAGTGGTTACTGTGAATGAGCACTATTTTGGTGGTTTCTTTTTACAAATTATAATTTTTATTTTTATTTTTATTTTTCACAAACCCATAATCTCTTCCCATGAACCACCGAACCAACAACCCATCTTCAAAACTTCACCGTCCCATTCCTCATCGTCCCTCAAACCACAACCCACGCTGTTCTTTCTTGCTTAATTGTCCAAACCCCACAGCATAACCAGCCCCCACCGAGCCCCTTTCTTCCAAACCACACCCATACTGATACTGCCAAGTTGGTCTTACTAAGGTTATCACAAAAGCACACCGTAGGATTAAAAAATGTAATCAAATTTTTCTTTATTCTTTATTTAATCAAAATGGAAAAAGACAAAGGGAAAGACACGGGTAAAAATATTCCAGCTGAGAGAAGCCCCACTACATCACCATATGTTTTGTTTTGTTTTTTTTGTTTTTTTTTTCTTTCCTAGATTTTTAGTTTTTTTAGTACTTTATGTAGATATATACTCTTATTTTGATAATTCTTGTTAATATTCTCCTGTTATCAATATCTTGTTTAGATCTAGGTGTGTGTTCTTAGTTCGCAGAAATTTTTGGTTTAGTATTATTGCTGGAGACAATAATATTTTAAATCTGGGAATTGGTTGCATATTATACTTGGACTGAGGAATCACAGAGGAATGTATATGCTCAGCAGGAATTTTCAAATTCAAAGGAGATATCTCAAATCTTTGAAAAAAAATATTTTATTTTATTTTATTTTGTTTTATTTATTTTTTTAGTTTTCTGTTCTACTGGTACTGATGTCTCTGAATTTTTTTCCAAAATAGCATGAGCTATATTGGTTAATAAATTTGAATAAACTCTAGGAGGCACAAGTCAAACTGTGAGAATTCAAAGTAATTTTCTGTCATGACATTACATTAAATATTATCTAGAGAATATAACTGCTCGTTTGTGTGATTTTCTTTTTGAGAATTTCTAAATAAAGCTTTGATTTGAAAATTAGGAATTAGATTCTAGCTTGATGCCACAGCCTGTGAGGTTTGAGCCTAAACAATTAATTTTTTTTTTTTTAGAGGCCTCACTGCAGTAGTACTCTAGAACTTGATCTGTTTCTCTGTGATGCATGCATAAATTGAAATGATAAAGGCATTTTTATTCTTGTTAACCACTTGGCCAAATAGCCAACCTGAAAAGAATTTTTCCATTGCTAACCTCTTTGAGCCTTAGACTGATTTTTTTGTTCAATTTCTCATAAATTACTTAGCTTATATTCTTGTTGACTCACCCTTGAATGAGATTGAAATACTGATCAAAGAAAATTCAAGGTGAAGTGCTCTATTGAAAGTTAAGTGATAAAAAGGAAAAGAGTACCACAAAGAAAAAATAAATCTGTCTGAGAAGAGGATGTGCAAAGGAAAAGAAAGAAATTGTGAAAGAAAAGTTCTGCTATAAAGTATTAGCAGGAAGAAAGAAAAAGGTGGTAAAAAAGGAATAAAAAAAAATCATGAATTGAAAGGAAGAAAAATAGTGAAATCATTGTATGAGAGTTGACTGAGTCTTGAATTAAATTAAATGTGTATCAATCTCATACAATATAATTAGCTACCTTCCAAATATTCATACCCCTAAACCAGGTCACGTTACAACCCAAAAAGACCTTTGGATCAATTTTTGCATGTCATATTTGTTTCTCATCTTTAGAAACTTGAGAATAAGATCAAACCTATGGTAGTGCTATTACACTGATGGATTGAGCGATTATACCCCAAACACTTGAGTGATGAGTGCATTGTTTATCTTAGTGAGGGGTATTCAAGTTAGATTCTAATTTCCTATTTGAAACTGAAAAGTCTTGTCTGAAATTCTCAACACTGAAAATCATTCATGCTTAGCATAGTACTCTCATGAGCTTCTGCTCTAAATTATTTATTTTGATGCAATGTTATGATTGAATTTTATGTGTCTCTTCTCACAAGGTTACGTTCCTGCTTCATAGTATTTATTCTAGTTTATTGCTGAGGACAACAATGTCTAAATCTGGGAATTGTTTGATGAGTCTCCAATTTACCATGTTTTAAGGGTCAATATGAGCATGAAATTGAATTAAAAGTAATTAAAAGTTATGAGAATTATAATTAAATTGTTATTTTATTCTCAATAATATTCTCATAAGATTTCTAATATTTCGCAGTAATTTCAGCTCAATAAAGAGATAATTGGAGATATCAATTAGAGTTGCTTTGGATTTCTGAATCGTTGAAGACTTTATCAAATCTTCCTTTGAATATTTTTAAGGAAAGTTTTCCATTAAATTAAAAAAAGGAAGATTTGAAGGATTTGGTCAAAGATATGATTAGAAGATTTGAAGGATTTGATCAAAGATATGATTAAAGATTATAGTGAAGATTCCATTGAAGATATGATCAGGATTTCTAAGCAAGGCATAAACTCTATAAATTGAAAGTTTTCACGCTGGAGATCAGGATTCCGACGGAGTTGAAGAACGAAGACCATTGATCCTTCTTCTTCTTCTTTTTCTTTATTGTTTTTATGAATACTTTTTATTATGTTGGAGTAATTTCCTTACTGGTCTTAGATGGGAAATAGCAAATGGTTCTGAAGTAAAGCTTTGGACTGATAACTGGTTGGGATGGGAGGAAAATTTGCAGCAGTTGTCGAGCAATCAGGTGCCGTGGGAGGAGAGTCAGAAATCAATTGCAGATTACATGGTGGATGATGGTTTTCGTCTTGAAGTTGTTCATCAATTTCTGGAGTCAGATTTGGCTGATGCAGTAACAAATCATCTCAGGCTTATTCCAAGGAATGGGGAGGATAGATTAGTTTGGATCAATAATCATCACTCAACTTCTTTGGTTAAGGTCGCTTACTGTAATCTTATGAACTTCCCAGCAGATGTTCACACTAGCTTATGGAAAAAAGTTTGGTCGTGGAATGGACCAGAACGAGTGAAAGTGTTTATGTGGATGACTTTGCTTGCTAAACTTTCAGTGCGCAGCAGAACCAGTAAGTGGAGCGGAGGTTCAAATGTCTGTCCCAGTTGTCCAAATCATGAGGAAACTATTATTCATGTTCTTCGTGATTGTAGACATGCTAGGAAAATTTGGCAATCTTGGTTTACAGGTTCGATACCCAATTCCTTTATGAATTCGAATTTGCAAGATTGGTTGACTTTAAATATCGATAACATGCGGTCCTCCAATAAAGTGAAGGACTGGAGGGATATTTTCTTTACTACTTGTTGGTTTTTGTGGAAGTGGAGAAATTTGGAGATCCATGAAGATCATTTCTGTCATGATGAGCAATCGCAGGCTTCAATTTGGATGTTTGTCCAACAGATTCTGCAAGCCCGAATTTATCAGCGTCGTGGTGATTCCAACGATAGCGTTTGGACAGCCCCAAGCAAGGGTGGGTTAAGTTGAATTGTGATGGAGCTTCTTCTAGTGGCATGAAAAAAGCTAGTTGTGGTGGTATATTAAGAGATCACAATGGATCCTTTTTGGGAAGCTTCTATTGTAATTTAGGTTCATGCAATCCTCTTGATGCATAATTATGGGGATTACTGAAAGGTTTGGAACTGCTTTGGGGAACAGGATTAAAAAGAATAGAGCTAGAATGTGATTCTAGCCAAGCCATCCAGATGTTAAAGGAGCAGCATGAAGATCCTAGGGACTCTCAAGTCACTAGCAGATTGAGATTATGGTTAAAAGCAGATTGGACTATTCATCTTGTTCATACCAAGAGAGAAAACAACAAATATGCTCATTGGTTAGCTAAAGCTGGGCAGACTAATAATCTCCATTTCAAGATTTTTAAAGATCCTCCTCCTCAATTGATGGAACTTATAGTTGCTGATGCTAGAAATATGTCTAGCTTGTTAGTTTCTGATTTGTAATTTCTTTCTGTTTCTGGGGCATAGCCACTCTTTATTTACAAAAAAAAAAAAAAAAAAAAAAATTGTTTAAGCCAGCTATGTCTGGCTAGTTTGTTTTTGTAGTTGGGATCAAGGACCCGATGTGAATCTTTTATATTTTCTGTATTGATATTTTATAAGTCAATTAGTTAGTTTATTTTATTCTACCTGTGTTCATTTTTTCATATCTTGTTTAGAATTGGCCACTCTAAATTATAGGGCTTTGAGGGTTAGAATTCACAATAGACATATTGGGGTTCTAATCTGGACAAGGGTAGAATAACAATTTGTGTATGATCTAGACATAGGCTTACATAAATTGCAGATTCAAAATTCATTTGTTTAATGCTTAATTCAAGAGGGATTACTAAGACATTAGACTTCTGATTGGGTTAAAGGGTTGAAATCACTAAAACATTAGGGTTCAACTATTTTATAGGAAAATAATGAATTGTCTGAACAAATGAATTAATTAATTATAAAATACAATATAGGAATATAAGGGAGGATCGGAGGTGAAGTGTATCCTGGCTACATCCTTTTTATAAATTTTTCATCAATATTTTCTTAACGTTCTTGATCTTTTCTTGCATGCGTTGGAAATTAATTGTTTTTAATTTTCTACTTTTAAATATTATTTTATTTTAAATTCTGTTTTGAAATTCCAAAATCAATTACTTTTACAACTCAACCCAATTTTATTTTCTAACTTAAGGGGAATAGTTAAACTAGTACTTGGTGCATTAATCCTCGTGGGAACGATACTCTACTTATCACTTTATTACTTGAAACGAACGGTATATCTACTTGCCGATTTCGCAACAATTACCCAAGATAAATCTACATAGCTAGTAAAATGAGAAGATAAAATAATCATTTTTATTATTGATTGCTAATATATCAATAAATCAAATGTGAAAAGATTTATTCCTTCTTTGGATAAGTCATCACTAAAATGACATTTTTAAAAAAAGTGTTTAATATTTTTCATATTATAGGAGATAATTTTATTTTCTATATATATAAAGTGTGTGGGATCCATGTGAGGTCATGTGAAAAGAAAAGAAAAGTAAATATAAAATCCACATACTTATATATATATATATATATATATATATATATATATATATATATATAGGGTTCGCTTTTTCTGCAGTTATTGCAGATAACTTATCTGCAGTAAGCCTAATACGACGTCGTTTTGGGGCGAAAATCATGGTATTTTTGTAATTTTAATTTATTTCAGGGTTATAATAGTCTTTATATTTATAATTTTTTAAAATTTCAATATTAAAACGACGTCGTTTGGAGAATAAATGCAGATAACTTATCTGCATTAACTGCAGAAATATTTTTCTCATATATATATATATATATATATATATATATATATGAGATCGAATTATTTTCTACAATACGAGAAACCTTAAACCCATAAAAAAAAATAAAGCTGCTCCATTGTCATTTTGCTCAAAAGGCTAGCCACGAGTTAGTCACTCGTTATACAAATCTCTGATCTCCCTCACACTCCTATTCATTCTCTTATCCTCTCACATCACTTTCATTTTTCCGTCCTTCAAATTGGGATAATTAGTAGTTTATATAAATCCCAAAAGTAATATTTATATTTTACGTTATGTATGAATACATTTAAATATGGGTTTTATTAGTGTTATGTAACATAATGTAAGTCTTGTTTCCAACTCTCACATCAAAAGGGAGAGAGAAAGTGGAATGATGAAAGAGAAAGAAAAACATGTGGACCCCACCCTCTTTAATGTGTGTATAGGAAAGTGAAGTTATATTATGTTAAAGAATAAACATAAAACCCTTTAAATATATCTAATTATTTTAGGTTAGCTATTCAAAAATAAATGTCGAACCCGTATAAACACAAGTTATCCAACGAATTAAAATTGGTCTAACGGGCAGCACACAAATGAATAGAAGAATTAATCGACAGCCTTTGCTTTTTTGTCAATGACGTTGTTTTCATTTTTCAACTTCTTTTATTTTTTGTTGTAAAAACAAGATAGCAGTTCAATAGTACACGTACATCAACTTCTTCTTTTTTTGTAAAAACTCTTATATATTCGTAGTATTATTTTTTTTGTACATATATTTGTAGTATTTTTAATATAATATAATGTATATGTTTTCTGCCTTAATTGTTAAAGTTCTTAAAAGTATAATGAGATAATTAAAAAATATATATTAATTTGTATTAAAAATAACATCACGTGTTTAAAAAAATTGTCTAAATTTTATTCTTTTAAAAAGCAGTTCCTGTCAATTGTCATGTATAAAAAAAAAAAAAAAAAAAAAAAAGCAGTTCCTGTCGAGTACAACTTGTGTTGATTAATATACTAAATAATGAGAAGTTGCCGTTCGTCTTTATTGACTGCAAATCACACATAGACAAAAAGTGACTATAAAACGAAAGTGAGTGCAAGTGGGGGCGATGAGTGCAGACAATAATTACCAAAGGAGATTAGAATATTAAATGTCAGACAACCTTTGGTGCGAAAATATTATAAGTTCATTCATTCAATAAAAATAAGACTATTTTTTTTTTTTTGATAGTTAAATAAGACTATGTTATCCATATTACAAATGTCTTATTTTAAATGATAATAATACCCATTACTTAAATGCGACGGAGTAGTTAAATAACTCTGGATTAAAGCCACGCCGGTTATGCAATAATGTCTTCTACTTTCTTTTTAGGACTGTCTGTTCATTAAGTCTTTAAATAACAATAACGCTTCTTACAATCTTACCTGCAACACATGTGAGGCGCCCAATTGCGGATCAATCCTAATTGAATAATAAATATTAGAGTAAAATACTTTTTTCCGTGCTCGGTAAATTTCATGATGTCCGCTTTAGTTCTTATCATATAAAAAGACTATTTGTTGTCCTAAAAAATTCAAAATGAACCCATTTTAGTCCTTTTGAGGGTCTAATGTGAATTTTTTGAATTTATGAAGGATCACGATTTTAACTAAATGAGTCCATTTTGAATTTCTTAGGAATCACGAATAGTCTTTTTATTTGCTAGGCACTAAAGCCGGCATCGTGAGATTGCTAAGGACAAAAAGGGTATTTACTCTAAATATTATATTTTTACCAAATAATTTTAAATAACTAAGTATAAATAGTATTTTTTTTTTTTTATAAAAAAGAGTAAGTTGTGTAACACATTTCCAATTGTCACTCTCATTTTTACTGAAGTTAAATTTTCCTGTATATTACCTGCGAGTCATACACAAAAAGCTCTTGAACAAGAGAACTTGTTAAAAATATGAAACTAATTTTAAGTACCTATACAACACTTGACATCCTAAGTTGTTGCGGTTAAGTGTGAATATAATAATATATCAACTGACTGTTTCTTATTAAATTATTTTACTTATTTTAATAAAAAATATTTTTGAAGGTGTTAAATGTTATACATTTTAGTTAATATTTTTTATTTATTTTATGTTTTGGTTCAAATGAGAACCTGCGGTTGAGGTAAATACTGAAGAAAAAAAAAACCATATAAGAAAAAATAAATAAAGTACATTACATGATCTAAGATCAGACGCTCATCTTGTAAATCTCATAACTCTATTAAGTGAAAATGTTTCAAGGGAATATTAATCTTTATTTTGTTTCTTTAACATAAACCTTAAAAACACACGTTATAATTTACAAAAGTCTTTTTTTTTTTAATATTCTTTGAAGGCTCATGCATACACACGTTTTTTTTTTTTTGGTAAAGATACACACGTTTTTTAAATTTCATTTTTTGATTCATTTAATTTATTAATTTGGACTATATGTTTTAAAAATGACTGAATTTATTTATTTACTTATTAAATTGGAATATAAATTTTAAAGAGTGCTTTAATTTTTTTTATATTACATCTTAAAAAAGACAAATGACATTTTTAATCATTTTGAATTTATTATCCTGAAATTAAGTTTATATATCTTCTTTATAATTTAATTTTTTTTTTCAATATATATTTTTTAGATTACACCTGAACTTGTTAAAGTGTTGAGATATTCAAGTGTGATGAGTTTCACATTGATCGGTAATGACCTAAATGAAGAGTATATAAGTGGAAGGACCCATGAACTCAATTCCTTAAGGTTTTTAGTTGAGATGTGGTGTCCGACTCACTTGGTAAATTTGATCAACTTAGCCCATTAATAGTAGTCCCCCGTCACGGACTTTCCTTTGAACAAAAGGTTGGTAGGAGAAATTTTTTCTCTCAAAGAATGAAGTATATCAATGTAATAAGGATGAACGGAAGTAATTGTTTGAACTACACCTCAATCAAGATCACCATTCCGGGCGGTTCAATGGAGAGGCTAGGCCTACCGGGCGGTTCAATGGAGAGGCCTTAAGTAGATCCAACTGATTGGTTGAGAACAATACATAAAGGGGACATTTGGTTGAGGAGAAATTTGTTGAATACTAAGAAAATGTAATTGATAGAAAAATGGTTGAAAAATGAGTTTAGTAGAAAAATGTAAACAAAAGTTGTTTGATTGGAAAAAAATTTACCGGAAAAATTTGGTAAATATTATAAAGTCTATGTTTGGTTTGAGTTAAAATATTGATGGAAAAATGAGTTGTAATTATCAAAATACCCCTTATTTTTAAATTTTTTGAATCTCATCTTGCGGTGTCTATGTTTGATTGTGTGAAGAGTACTCTCATTCAGTGTCATAAATCTATCAGAAATTGCCACATCATTTTAGACTATTCAAACCTCTAGAAATTGTCTTGTGTTCATCGCACTCTGCTTCCAGTTATGTGAAGGATGAAGGTAGCTTTATATAGAGGGTAATTTTGATAGTTATGGTGCCAAAAATTTTTCATTTACCTAGCTTTTGTGAAATACCACCTTGGAAGTGGAATTTGAGTACCATGCATTTTATCAGATTTTGCAAACAATTATCAATGGCTAGGCAAATCACTTAGCTAGGAAAAAAATTTAATACCATGTACCAAACATGGACAATCCCAAATGCCAATCTCATATGTCTAAGTAAATTTCAAGAAAGCTGCTACAAAACACAACCAAAGAGTGTGCTGCTTGATTGTATTCTATTTTGTTTATGGGAAATATATGTGTTCTGCAACATAACAATGAATTTTTTTTCATGGACTAATAAATTTTGGTGGGTTCCATTATAAAAAAAAATAATTAAAAAGAATGCAAGCACAGTTTTCAATGTATCTGCAAGAATTGTCTTGCTTTTCTTGTTAAAAGACGGATGCATTTCTCTTTGTTTATTCTCAAAATTATTTTGTAGAATAGTTATGAAAACTGATATTTTCTGTATTTTTTTGTTTTAAAAGTTAAAAGTCATAATACTAAAAAAAAAAAACAACTCAAATTTAGAGTACAATTTTTAAAACTCATTTTATAAAATAAGACTTATCAAACGGAGTTTTTTGTTTTTTTTTTCGAAAAACCAAAAATCTGTTTTTAGAAATAGTACTCAAACAGGACCAAAGTAATTATGTATATTTTTTTATAGTTTTAATATTTTTGTATTAGAATTAGAAACATTTAGAAAATACTTGTAGCTAGATTAGCTATATAAAAATCTTTGTAAGAATTAATAATGCAAATACGAAAAACAAATCAAAAACACATGACTCCACATGTCATACACGTGATAGAGATACCATTAGACGAGATGTGTGGCCATATTTTATAGTTTATTATAAGTTATGATAAGGATACATAGGTGGCTAGGTAATTTATTATCGAGTTTATTGGGCTATATAACGACTAAACATGGAAAGCAAAGACCACCAAGAGCAGCCAGTAACAGTATGGCTACCCAAGAATCTCTGCTGCTACACAAACCTAGAAAATCGAAATCCTTTTCCAAAACATTCTGGTTAATCCTCTCTGTGGCTGCTATCCTAAGCTCATCAGCACTTATTGCTTCTTATCTCATCAAACCTCACCATGTCTGTGAACATGCACTTGATACAGCATCATGTTTACAACATGTCTCAGAAGTAGCAGGTACTCAAGCTTTAACCACCTCAAAACACCACAAATTCAATTTGCTCCAATCCTTCCTAATGAAGTCCATTTCACACATTCAGAAATCTATGGACACAGCCAAAGCTATCAAACTCAGGACTAACAGTCCGAAAGAGGAAGCAGCTTTGCATGACTGTGAACAGCTTATGGACATGTCCATCGACAGAGTTTGGGACTCAATGATGGCTCTAACTAAAGAGACCACTGGTTCGCTGCAAGATGCACACTCATGGTTAAGCGGCGTGCTCACTAACCATGTCACTTGCATGGATGGGTTAGAAGGGTCAACTCGGGCACTGATGGAGGTGGCTGAGCTTGACGATTTGATATCCAGAGCAAGAACCTCTCTGGCCTTGCTTGTTGCGGTTTTGCCTCAAAATCCAAAGGGTGAAGTAGAACTCATTGATGAACCATTAAATGGGAACTTTCCCTCGTGGGTGACAAGTAAGGATCGGAGGCTTTTGGAGTCGTCTTCGGTTGGGGATATCAAGGCCAATGTTGTGGTAGCCAAGGATGGGAAGTTCAAGACCGTGGCTGAGGCTGTGGCGTCCGCACCCGACAATGGTAAGACAAGGTATGTTATCTATGTGAAAAAGGGGACGTACAAAGAGAATGTTGATATTGGTAAGACGAAGAAGAATTTGATGCTCGTAGGAGATGGTATGGATGCAACAATAATCACCGGCAGCTTGAATTTTGTCGATGGAACAGGCACCTTTAGCACTGCCACTGTTGGTATGATTCTACCTTAACTCAGCTTTTTTCCATTTTGCTAGCTGTTCATGTTTTCTTGTGTAACTAGAATATGCAAATGTACCAAAATATGGTAGTTGAGATGGTAGAAAAGGAGATGAAAGAGTTTATCCTTATATACTACTTTTAGAATGAATTTAAATATTTTCATCCTTAACTCGCCCCACTCGATCTTTATATGCTATTTTTAAAAAGAGTTTAAATATCTTCATCCTTAACTTGCCCTGCACTCCAGATTAGTCTGATAGGCTGCTCAAAAAATTAAAATTTGTGAAAATATAAAAAAAAAAAAAAAAAAAAACCAATTCATCTAAAAGAAGTAATTAAAGTTGGTCGGTTAACTAAAAAAAAAATATAGATATATGCAAATACAATGAAATAAAAAGGCTTAGCAGGGTTAATGGGTTTTGGGTCTTTTAAACATAACATTGAGGGGGCGTTTGGTACGCGGGATTTTGAGGGATTCCCGGGAAATTGAATTTTTCTAAATTTTAAATTTTCAGATATTATCGTAAACTGAATGCAAAAATCATATTTTTGAAAATCGAGATTCCCGGACAAATAAAAATTTCTCTTTTACCAAACGCCCCCTGAACTCATAATAATGTGACTTTGCAGCTGCGAATGGTGATGGGTTCATAGCCCAGGATATGTGGTTCCAAAACACAGCAGGCCCAGAGAAGCATCAAGCAGTGGCTCTGCGCGTGAGCGCTGACCAGTCGGTGATAAACCGTTGCCGCATTGACGCTTATCAAGACACTCTCTATGCTCACACCAACAGGCAGTTCTACCGTGACTCTTTCATCACTGGCACCATTGACTTCATCTTTGGAGACGCATCTGTTGTGTTCCAGAAATGCAACCTGGTGGCCCGAAAGCCCATGAGTAACCAGAACAACATGTTCACGGCCCAAGGACGAGTAGATCCAAACCAGAATTCAGGAACTTCGATTCAACAATGTCAACTAACACCGAGCTCGGATCTCAAGCCCGTCGTGGGTTCTGTTAAAACTTATCTGGGCCGCCCATGGAAGAAATACTCCAGAACCGTTGTGATGCAGTCGTCACTTGACAGCCATATAGACCCAGCAGGGTGGGCTCCATGGGATGATGCCAGTAGCGACTTTTTGAAAACGTTGTATTATGGAGAGTACATGAACAGTGGGCCAGGTGCTGGTACCAGCAAGAGAGTGAATTGGCCTGGTTACCATGTCATTACAAGTGCTGCCGAGGCTAGCAAGTTCACAGTAACGCAACTCATACAAGGTAATGTTTGGTTGAAGAACACTGGTGTCACCTTCACTGAGGGCCTCTAGATATGGCCTTCAGAGACAGCAAGTGGATTTTGCAGTAATTGAAATAAAAATCATGTGCATCTGCTATATATATATTTATAGCCTATATGGCAAAATGAAGTTCGGAATGCAGTGGCCATAGGTAATGCAACATGTCTGAAAAATAAACTCTTCTAACTTAACCCAACTGCTTCCTTAGAAAAAGTATTTCTTCATTCACTCTAGATAAAATTATCTCCGATGAGCCCAAAACGACATTATTTTGGAGTTATGAGATTAAAAATTTATAATAACAAAGACTAATATAACTCTGCAATATATTAGAATTACAAAAAACATTATTTTCTGTCCCAAAACGATGTCGTTTTGGGCTTACCAGAGATGAGATAACTTTATCTCAGAAAATAGTATAAACCATTAAAAGGCCCTCACTCATTACCTTAAACGTTTGGATGAGATAGTTGTTTTACATAGTATCAGAGTTTCGTGTCCCAAGTTCAATCCTCACGCCCCCACTTTCTCTTGTGAAATTTCTTAGCACATGTAAGTGGGGCCTGTGCATTATCTACCCTTCATGTCCAATAAACTCTCGTATGAGAAGGCGAAGTAAAAAAATATATAAATCATTAATGGATCTTCACTTAACAACTAAGTTTTTTGTTTGAATTTATTCTTTACATGTATCAATTAATTTCAACCACTATTCGATTGTTTACATTATTATGGACGGACTTAGTTCAATTACCTGACCATTAAGGTCTTTCAAGGGGTTATTCTCTTACAAGATTTTTGGACTTTCATTGCAGAGGATTTCAATCCTCTGCATATGCACAGTTCAAACAATTTTGACTAATTTCATCGTTAAGTAATATTCCCCACCTAAAAAAATCAATTTCCAACCATTAAATAGGAACTTTCTACACACAATCAATAGAGCTATTACGTTGCAGAAACCACACCAGAGCCATTGTGCCCTTAAATGCCATCCCATTTTGTTCCTTATCTTGGCATGAGACTCTTTACCGTGATTTATTATTTAGTTTTGGTCTATGTCATTATCTCTTTAATCATTATTATATCAAGATATTATATCAGCTCCAAAGCTTCAACAGAATCACATTCCAAAATGATTTGACGAAATCCAGAGTCCCAGGCTCATTCCAAACCATTTAGGAGACCCCAAAGCTCTGCCATCAAAGCTGTCCCACCACTTAACTTCCTAGAGAAAGATCATTTAAAAAGTTAATATAGACACTATTGTCTACACTCTACAACACCTCAAATAAACAAAAACAGAAGGACAAAGTGTTAAAAACAGATTCTCCCCCTTTATAAGCTGTTTTAAACTTTTCGGATCTATCACCATCCACAAAGTTCTTACTAAAAACTAAATCAGTTTTTCAATGCTGACACTTGTAACGAATCATTTCTATTAAAGATATGCCAATAATAAAATGATAGAAAATATTATTACGTAGTAAAAAAGTAAATGAAGTGGAAAATAAAATAGAATATTAAAATATTTTAATTCTCACTTATTACTACGTAGTAAAAAAGTAAAAAAATACGTGCCTACATTATTATACATATTAGTCTGTGATAATTTTAAGGGATTTTATTTTCTCATGTTATTGGAGATAGTTATCTTCTACTATAAATATATAATGTGATGGGGCTTACCATTTATTAAAAAAAAAAATGGATTCAATTTTATTTTTTTTATTATGGTTATGGACTGAATTATTGAGCCCTAAACTAGGCTCATAGGTCCACACCCACTCTCACACTTGCAAGGGGCACCCTCTGTCCATCATACCCACCGTAGAAATCACCACAAAACACCTTAATCCAACTCACAGAGAGCTCGTTCCTCCTATGCCAATATGTTCAAAGGGTGTAGTGTGTGTCATTTAAAAGAGTACAAGTTGTGTTCTTTTACTGACTTACACAGTTATGTGATTTGGAAGAAAAAAAAGAAGTAACTTTTCAGATTTATACAAAATATGACCGGTCTCATACTTTGTGTAAAACACCTAAAAGGACACAAGCTTGTGTCATTTAAAAAGATATTTCTTTTTCCCACGTTCAAATTGATCTTTTCAAAATATATATATATATATATATATATGTGTGTGTGTGTTCAAATTGACTCAAACATCAATCATCAATTCTTTATGGGATTGCACATCTCAGGTCAACACCTCAGACCAATAATAAAATGATTTTATAGAGTTTCTATTTTCATTTAATTATTATCTATTTCAATATCTTTTTTTGACGAGAAATTTATCATTTTTAATAAAATACTTAATTTGATTGTTTCTTTCACAAAGGAAAAAAAAAATGGTTTTCTTTCAAAAAGAAATTGAGTTCAAAAGATAAGAGTTTTCAACTAGCAAGTGAATATATCATCCGTTCGATTTTAATTTTTCCATCAGTGAATAAATGGATTACTTTTTTTTTTTTGGATTACTGAATAAATGGATTACTTATTTGTGCATATCGTTATTTTTCTAAATTAGTCTTGATTACAATTTATTGTGCATGATTGGGTGTATGTGTAACATCCCCGTCTCGAGCCGGTTCAATTAACATACATATGATACAAACAGAAACAGCGGAAGACTTAACTTACGAAAATACGAACTAACTTTTTCTTTTTCTTTAATCCTTTTTCACATGACATATCACATTGCATACTTCTTCTAATTTAATTCTTATTTTACGGAGACGAAAATCGGACAGAGTATCCTCTGTAAATCGGACAACTGGGGATTTTCCAATCCCACACTCAAGAGTTCCTGATAGACAGTTTAAACAATATATATTTCCAGAAGTACCAGTCATGCAAATATACTCAGATACCCATCTATGGGCGCATGCTGAACTTGGCTCTGTGCCACAAATCTAATAGCATGCAATCCAATACATAACATAACTGAATACTACATAGTCATATCATCATGCCTGAATACATAAATGTACATGTATCGAATATGAACACTATGCAACAATACATCTTTTCCAAAAATACGTCTAAAACAAATAGTAGCATCCGACCACCCAGAACTCCACATCCTCATACTAGTACCTCTAGCCACGGTTAGTGTCCTTGTCCCATGAGGCTCTTCAATTAACTGTGTTCCTGAAATCATATCCCCAAACGGGGTTAGAGACGAATCTCTAGTAAACTCCAGGTTTATGGAAAACCCTCCATACCCTGGGCTCACTTCCTGCATGACAGTCAGATACATAATATACAAAACATCATATAAGCAATTATCATAACTGAACAAAGCATATATACATATCTTATCAAAGACAAACGCAGTCATTCCCAAGAGATGACCCCAAGCGAAAATCAACACACGTAACAAATATCTTTTACAAAAATCATCACAATACTCACATCAGAACAAAACGTGTTATATCAAAGATGTACGCAATCGTTCCCAAGGGATGACCCCAAGCGGAAATCAACGTACGTAACAAATATCATTTACAAAATCATCATACATATCCCATAAAACATGTCATAAAATCAAATATCATAAATAAACAAAACATATACACATATCTTATCAGAAACGTACGCGGATATTCCCAAGGAAGGACCCCAAGCGGAAATCAACGCACGTGTTCCCAAGGGAGGACCCCAAGCGGAACCAGAACATATCAGAGGCATACGCAGTCATTCCCAAGGGAGGACCCCAAGCGGAAATCAACGCACGTGTTCCCGAGGGAGGACCCCAAAGCGGAACCAGAACATATCAGAGGCGTACGCAGTCATTCCCAAGGGAGGACCCCAAGCGGAAATCAACGCACGTGTTCCCGAGGGAGGACCCCAAAGCGGAACCAGAACATATCAGAGGCGTACACCATCAGTCCCGAGGGAGGACCCCAAAGCGAACATCCGGGTACTATACAATCAATGGCCAGATATTGTTACAGAAATCATGTTACAGAAGTCATATCATAACAAAACATATCATATTAACACATATCAAAGTAAATACATCAAAACAAAACATATCATATTATCATATAGCTCTATATGAATGCATCTATATCATGTATCTCATACATATCATACAACCTGACCACAGTCCGTACACTATGGCGGAACACAAAGTAGGAGCGAACCCCATAAACATAGAGCTTACCTCTTTGAGCTTTACAATCTGCTTACTTGAAGAACAAGCTACTTATCATACTCCACGAGAATCCAAACGTTCACAGTCCCTAGGTACACCTAGAGAAGGAATTCAACATAAAACTCAATAAAATGATATAATGCCATGTAAATATACAAGACACACACTTTATTGTTTATTTTCTTTTTACTTAATCATATTAAGTCATGAGTGGGTGGTTCTTTGTTCAACAAATCCCCACAAAATTCCATATATTCACTTAGTCTTAGGATAGTCCCAAAAGGCCTTTAGAACACTCATTACTCCTCTTAGCACCTAAAAGCCTATTTTTCCCAATTTAAGGCCGAATGCCCATTACAAAGGAGCTATAAGATTTCTCTTTGTCTAGTGCCTAAACCCAAGCTTAGCCACCTATATAAATTATTTTACGCATATAAGTATTCTCACTTTGCGAAACAATATCTCCGAACATATACCTCATTTGAAAATGGCCAAAACTCATTTTAAGGCCATACAAAGGAGCTACCTTATTTTCTTTTTTATTTCACCAAAGCGAAGGTCCATACACCTTAGAATATCATTCCGCATAAAAGTATGCTCGCTTTGTAAAACAGTAACTCATAGCACATACTTCCTTTGAAAATGGCTAAGAGGCACATAAAGGAAATCATGCCAACTTCATGATTTCAATGCTTTACTCCATCAAATTCAAGCTTATCACACACCTCTAATCCAAGATTCGTTAATTGATATATACGACACTGTTCATCTCTACAATACTATTCATGTATGCGTTACTATTCACGTATACGACACTATTCAAAAATACGGTATTTTTAATTTTCCAAAATACATTTTCACCGTTAAAATTCTCATCTAAACACTTTTCTCAACATGAGCTAAACCTGAATTAAGCTCTAACATGCTCAATCAATCCAAATTTTTAAAATGAAAACCTATATTCAATCTTTCTCAAAACTCAAAGAAAACAAAGATTTCTTAACATGAACTTACCTAGAATGAAGGGAGAAGCTTGCTTCAAGCTCCCATGGCTTCAAGCTCCATCAAAACCCATATTTTCCATGAAATTCGAATTCTTTGGGGGAGAAGATCTCTCTCTACAGTGAACCCCACTCAGAAATACTGGTACCAATAGATTTCTCTCGAAATTTCTCACAGGTTTGGCTTTGGAACGGAGTGATTTGGAGGTCTCTAGCTCAAGTTATGAATTTTGGAAGAATTTTAAACAAAATCTCCATTTTCATTTTCTTTCCTTCGTTCTCTCTGTCTCGCGTCCGTAAAGAGAAGGGAATAGTGAGTCCCTTGAGTCACTTATATAAATTCATTATACTAGCGGGTATAAGCTCATCTATCTACACACCTCCATTCATTACCAAACTTTAACCAATAGACTAGAATATTTTTCTAGTCACGTTTCTATTTTTACTTTCACTTTTAGATAACTTTATTTATCCGCATTTTTTACCTCTTAAATGTCATTTTAACTCATTTTTCACCAAAAGTGACTTTATTTCTTTTTCTTTGTAATTATCCTTCAATATTAAATCCATAATAAATGTGAGGGTCATTATTGATAATACAATTTACAAATTTTAATGACCAGGGAAACTGCACTCTATGAATTACACAAGGAATATCCTTGATACATGCTAAATGCAAAGCATCACATCATAACTAATACTCTGGTTAACTATTCAAGGGCTCTCCCCAAGAATAGCTAACTGACATGTCTCACATGTCTAGTGTGACTCCCAGGGTCAAGCCATAGGCAATCAACACAAACTGTAGTATGAAAATAACTCCCAGGGTCAAAGCCATAGGCAGTCAACATACCAAGGTCACTGACAAGGATTCTCATAACATATATCATCATTACATCAAAAATCATATAATATTTATATGAACGTGAATGAATGCACATATACAACATATCAAACACTTATTCATAAACTAAACAATATCTTTCTTCATACCAGACCACTAGAAATTTTGGTTTCATGGCCTGATACATCTTGGTAGCAATAGGATGGATAATGTACTTACCCATATGGCCCTCAGCCAATACCTCATCTACCATTTGACCCTTCGGAACAATGATCCGATCTTTGTAAAATTTAATACCGAACCTATCAGTGGACACAAAGTCCTGTTCTTTCATGGACTGAATCTCTTCATCAAGCAATTGAGCTTCTTTGATCCGCTCAACTAATGAGTTCTGGACTACCGTAGTAGTCAATAAATGCAGACTATCCTCGGTATTCACAGGAATGCAGAGATCCCTGAATTTCTCAATCAAATTATACTCAGAAATCATCAAATTGGCCATACCAAGCGTCTTCCTGCT
>NW_026899330.1:0-82627 GCF_033153095.1 Gastrolobium bilobum
TTCTTTTATTTGTTCTGGCGTAATGTTTAATGGTCTTTATTTCCTTAGTCCTGTACCCTGTGAAGTTTATCATGTTGAATTAAGAGATGTTGAGGATATCAACTCATCAAAGAAAAGGAAAGTTTCCAATGAAACTTATCTTTGGCATTTGAGGTTGGGTCACATTAACTCAAACAGGATACACGGTTTGGTTAAAAGTGGGATCTTAAAATCCCTGAACTTTGAACCAATACCAGTATGTGAATCTTGTTTAGAGGGTAAAATGACTAGAGATCTTTCAAGGCCAAGGGAAATCGTGCCACACATCAACTGGAATTGGTGCATACTGATGTATGTGGACCAATAAATGTCCAGGCCAGAGGCGGGTATCAGTATTTCATCACATTCACTGATGATTACTCTAGATTTGGACATGTGTACCTGATGCGTCATAAGTCTGAAGCTTTTGGAAAATTCCAAGAGTTCAAGGCTGAGGCAGAAAAACATCTTGGTGTTCAAATTAAGACTCTTCGGTCTGATCGAGGGGGTGAATACCTATCTGGAGAGTTCAGGTCTTACCTGACCCAAGAGGGGATAGTTTCACAATTATCTTCTCCAGGGACACCCCAGCAGAATGGAGTCGCTGAAAGGAGAAATAGAACCCTTTTAGAGATGGCAAGATCGATGCTCAGTTATTCACCTTTGCCTGATTCATTCTGGGGATATGCCTTAGAAACTGCTATGTACCTTTTGAACTTGGCTCCATCAAAATCTGTTCTAAAGACTCCAATAGAATTATGGAAAGGGTGTAAGCCCAGCTTGAACCATATTCGGATTTGGGGTGCTCCGACACATGTCTTACAACAGAAGCCAAATAAGATGGACCCTCGTACAGAAGTGTGCATGTTTATAGGCTATCCTAAAGGAACCAGAGGCTGGTTATTTTATAGTCCGAAAGAAAAGAAGGTTTTAGTGAGTACACATGCGACTTTCTTAGAGGAGGACTATATGGAAAATCACAAGCCGAGGAGTACGGTTATACTTGATGAGCTAGACTCGGATCAAGTTTCGCCTCAACCTCAAGGGGTTCCAGCTTTTATTCCTGTATTTGTTCAAAGAGGGGAAAATATGCATGTAGTTGAACATACGCAGGAACCAGAGACAGAACCAGAAGTTCAGCATGATAATCAACAAGTGGAGTTACCACTTGTAGAAGAACAAAATCATGAAATGGTTTATCCAGAAATAAATGAGGGTCCTCCTCAAATTGTTAACCCACCAGACTTGAATCATCCTGTAGATGCTCAGCAACAAGTGCAGCACAGTCGTAGTGGGAGATTGATTCGTAAACCAACAAGATATCTCTTGTTGGGTGAATCGAGTCAGGATGTCATCATTGAGAATGATGATGATCCCACTAGTTATGACAAGGCACTAGAAGATGTTGATGCTCAGGAATGGCTTGAGGCTATGAGTCGTGAAATGGATTCTATGTATTCTAACTCAGTTTGGTCTCTTGTAGATGCACCAAAAGGGGTAAGACCCATTGGGTGTAAGTGGATTTACAAGAGAAAGAGAGGATTAGACGGAAAGGTTGAAACCTTCAAAGCTAGATTGGTGGCGAAAGGGTACACCCAAATAGAAGGTTTGGATTATGAAGAAACCTTTTCGCCGGTTGCCATGCTCAAGTCTATCCGGATTCTCTTATCTGTTGCAGCAAATCTTGATTATGAGATTTGGCAAATGGATGTCAAAACTGCTTTTCTAAATGGAAATTTAGAAGAGGAAATCTATATGCAGCAACCAAAAGGGTTTATAGCCAAAGGGCAAGAAGAAATGGTATGCAAGTTGCAAAGGTCCATTTATGGACTTAAGCAAGCATCCAGATCATGGAACATCAGGTTTGATCAAGCCATTAAGTCTTATGGTTTTGAGAAAAGTCCTGATGAACCATGTGTGTATAAAAGGATTCAAGGTAATGCAGTATCTTTTCTGGTACTTTATGTGGATGATATACTCCTTATCGGAAATGATACAGAGGTATTGTTAGGCATAAAGACCTGGCTGAGCAAGCATTTTGATATGAAAGATCTGGGGGAAGCCAATTATATTCTTGGTATTAAACTCTTGCGAGACCGGAAGAATAGGGTTTTGGCATTATCCCAGGTTAATTACATCGACAAAATACTTGCCAGGTTCAGCATGGAGAATTCCAAGAAGGGAATTTTACCTTTCAGGCATGGTATTCATCTCTCTAAGGAGCAATCTCCTAAAACTCCTGAGCAGAGAGAACGCATGGGTAGAATACCTTATGCTTCGGCAGTAGGTAGTCTCATGTATGCTATGCTTTGCACCAGACCAGATATCTGCTATGCAGTGGGAGTAGTAAGCCGGTACCAATCCAATCCTGGAGAGGAACACTGGGTAGCGGTTAAACATATACTCAAGTACCTACGGAGAACGAGAGATTATATGTTGGTCTATTCTAGTGGGAGTCTTGAAACCGTTGGTTATACGGACTCAGATTTCCAAGGAGATATTGACTCAAGAAAGTCCACCTCAGGATATGTGTTCACTCTTAATGGCGGTGCCATTTGTTGGAGGAGTGTCAAACAATCATGTGTGGCTGACTCTACCACAGAGGCTGAGTATGTAGCTGCTTCAGAGGCTGCAAAGGAAGCCGCATGGTTAAAGAAGTTCCTAACGGACCTTCAGGTGATACCAGGTGTTAGTCGTCCCATCACACTTTACTGTGACAACAGTGGGGCAGTAGCACAGTGCAAAGAACCAAGGTGTCACAAAAGGCAAAAGCACATAGAGAGGAAGTACCACTTGATCCGAGATATCATTGAGAGAGGAGACACAGTGGTTGCCAAGATAGCATCGGATGATAACCTTGTTGACCCTTTTACTAAGAGTTTGCCTGAACGTGTGTTCGAGAGGCATGTTACATCTATGGGTCTTGGGAGGATTCCAGATTTGCTATAGCTTTAGGAGTTAATTTTTCACTTCGTTATTTTGTGTTTTTTTTAGCAAGACATTATGGCTTTGTTATTTTTCTGAATGTTATAAATGAGGTATTTTTCATTTGTATGGCACACTATTTACAAACTCTAAGGTCCGGATCAATTGTGGAGTATATGACCATATGGATACGTTCATGGAGGACATGGTCATAAGTTCTCACAATTGATGAATAGGTTCACAGCTATTAAATTAAGTTGGGCACTTTATTTAGGCTGCAATGTTTTATGAGATGATTTTGTCCGAATCATTATAAAATATTGGTGTGAGTTAATACTTACATTGAAGGGATCAAGGAGAGATTTGATTAAGGTTGTTCTTTCTGTCATAAGGAATCAAATTTCCAGATAACTATAGTTATGTAATTGCCCTTAATCCTGTGTTTATTTTAAATAAATAATTAAATAGTCTTCATTCTTTGATTTACCAACGGGTGAGGTCTGATCTTTTGACGGCCAATAACTCGGTGTTTTGGGAGTGAGATTGTTTGATTATCAGTATTTATGAGATAAACAACAAGGAATTTATAGGAAATGTCCCTTTGATATATTTCGGTACTTGGATATTAAAGACACTGGCCAGTGCATGTAATCCATTAGAGAAATTATCAAAGTCAAGGGAATAAATAATTGATTGAGTTACAGAAAACTAATCAATGAATTATAGACATTCTATAAAGGGGCAATGCATATTAATGTTATAAATGTCATTATTCTTGGAGTTCACGTTCGGGTTTTTAGTGGAGTAGCACTGAATTAGATAATCTTGTAAAGATTATCAGGAGCCTTGATCAATGACAAATGGTAGGTCCCCAGGCTAGCTCGAGACAAGAGATGAGGTATATTATCAGATGATGATAGCTTATGGGTTACATGGTCTTGGGTTTACGAACTCAAGTTTGTATATTAAAGAGCAAGTGGGAGATTGTTGGATATATGCTCTTTTGGTCACTAAAGTCCTATTGGACTTCAGTGACACTTGAGCCCATGAGGCTTAGGGTTGAGTTATGTCTAAGACCTAAGGTATATATTCATAGTTTTCTCCTCTTGTGCCTCCAAGGTGAACAGATCATTAGAAACAAACCCAAGAGGCAGACGTTCATCATCTGAACGGTTGCCCACACAACCATCTCATCCTCCTCGAGAGATAGTTTGGAAGATCGATCATAGAGGGAACAACTATTGTTCGTGGTCACACAACTACGCCCTTCCAGGTAATCAAAACGATGAAGGTTAATCTTTTCCCTCGTCGTGTCGGTTCGATGCGCTTCCGCGTTTCTGATGATATACCTACAGTAACTTCTTTCCTACAACATAAGAAAATATTTTCTTTTTATATTATTTTGTTATTTAAAAGGAAACGATTATAAAATTATGTATAAATAATATTATTCTTTCAAAATTTGTAGGATGATGGTAGGGAAAACTAAAAAGTACTGGTCTTCTGTACCAAAAAAAAATAAAAAAAAATACTGGTTGTGACATGTGATGGATTGAATTTGTGAGAAGCATCAAACGTGACAGGCTTTAATGTCTTTCCCAATTATTGGGCCAAATTAATCAAATTGTAGCTCAACGCTAACTGTAAAGTAGGGGAAAAAATATTCTCACACGTGATCGTATGTGGGGGAGGCATTTGATGCGGCCATCATGTGAGTGAACAAAATTTATGTGAATCTGTGGTGCAATGCTTTCATCTGCGCATTACTTGTTATAATTTTATTATAAAGAAAGTAAAATATATTTGATAAGAATAAGAGGATGGTAGCTGAAATATCATTTAAATTCCATTCAGTTACCAAATCAAATTTTTCGAAAGGCAGTATGCTATTTTAGCTATATCTCTGATCTCCATTCTCCAAAGTTAATTGGACTCTACTTTGTAATAGCTAGCAAGCCAAAGTGAAGATCATAGCTAGCAAACTTTATGCACTTATTACTGGGAAAGAATATAAATTTCTTTGTTTTAAGAATTTGTTGAGATATATAGTCTCACATTGGTTGTATGTGCAACTAGGGGTGTAAATGGGCTAGGCTGGCCCAGCCCAGCCTACGGCCCGGCCTACATTAAGCCCAGCCCAGGCTCGGCCTTTCAGAAAAGTAGAGTAGACTTAGGCTTATAAAAAAGCTTTTTTAATAAATAGGCCATAGGCCAATTTTGTCAAGCCCGGCCTACAGCCTTGTAGGCTGGCCTATTTAATTTATGAAAATAAAATAATAAAATAATATTTATTTTATGTGGCAAAGACACAAAGTACTAAATACCAATATCTCTTACTTTTTGTGCTATTTTATTTTATGAAAGAAAAACTTGTCTAATGTCTCCAAATTTTACATGCTGTTGCAGCTTAATACCATGGAGCAATGGGTACCTTGCTGGATTATGATGTTACTGATGAAGATCTTTCAATAATACTCTTATTTCCCTTGTCTTGATGGTGGTTTAAAGATTTTTAAATGAATGACATTCTCTTGTAGACTTTATTTCAGCATCCAGTAATTGTATTTTTCTTATTTTTCTCATTTCTTTGACTTTATTCCTCTATGATATACATTATAGAGCTGAGGTATTATGTTGACTCTTTCTTGTTTGTCATCTTTTTCTTATGAGAAGTACTAGTGCATGGATGAATGAAACTTTCTTTGCTCTATACAATTTATTTTTTTTGCTTAGTATATATAGTGGGAAGCCTACAAGGCCTGTAGGCCATGTCAGACTTTCTTATTTTTGAAAATGGGCCGGGCTTGGCCTACAAATAAAGCCTTTAATAGGCCAGTAGGCCAGATAGGCTAGATTTTTTTTTACGTAGGCTTGGGCCAGGATGGCCAAAGCCCAGCCCAGCCCAGCCCATTTACACCCCTGTGTGCAACTAATGTGGAGTTTATAAGAACTTAGACACTCTCACCCTTTGAGCTAGCTTTTGGGGTGGTGTATCCCAAGGTTCTTTACAGAATTAAAATTATTATATGCATAAATAATTAGTAATTTATAAAATTGACTACTAAAAGGGCAAAACGACCATAGTACTAACATTTGGAGAATGTTTCTCCAAATCAGAGCATATTTAAAATGAATTTCTGGAGTAAAGCAGTCAAATTCGTCAGTTTGACTAACGGATTCAGTCCCATCAATACTCTCACCGTGACCCTCTGACACGTGAGAAGCCTCCATGAATCCCGTCATGTTCATTGACGCGTTCAATGACGTCATAAAATCTGGCGGGACTTGTCTCTTTTCCTTCCTCTTCATTATTGGTGTCCTGCTTACTGGTACGGTGGAAAGAGTTTTTAATTAAATTTATTTTATATGTCATTTGTTGCATTGGCGGACCCACTTGCGGGCAAGTGCGGTCATAAACTTTGGGATTTTTGTTTTTTTAGGTGTAGATCCTTATTTGTCTCTTAATTCAATATATATTTTAAGAGTAAATACTCTTTTAAGTCCCTAGCAAAAAATATGATCTTTATTTTAGTCTCTTACAAAAAAAAAATAGTCTCGAGGTCCAAAAAAAATTTAAAGTGGATCAATTTAGTTAAAATTGTGATCTCTCATAAATTCAAAAAAGACCTATATTAGTCCCTCAAAATGATCAAAATGGGTTCACTTTGAATTTCATAGGGACCAGATGACTAATTTTTTTTATAATAGACTAAAGTAAGGACCGAATATTTTGTTAGGGACCAAAAAAAATATTTATTCTTATATTAGATTATGAGCGAGTTTAAGCGTTGGTTTAAACTTTCTTTACCAAAAAAAATTCGGGGGCAATATTTACTAAAATTATAAAATAAAAAAACATGAATCATAAACCGGTAATTATAACAATAAATAAAGGGTTTCAGTAACTACTAAATACAATTAAAATTATAAAATAATTAAAACAGTAATTATAAAAAAAATAAAACAGTTGGTTTCAATATTTACTAATTACAATTAATATTATAAAATAATTACTAATTACAATTAAATTTATTAAATAAAAGCCTATCCTAGGATTTACAACAGATGATATATAAAATAAATTTAATTAAAAAACTCTTTCCACCGTACCAATAAGCAGGACACCAACAATGAAGAGGAAGGAATGCCAAAAACGCCGCGGTAAGGGAAGGCAGGGACATGGGACACGAAATGGGAGAATAAAAGAGGAGAAACGAAACAGTAAGTACGAAAAGAGACAAGTCCCGCCAGATTTTATGACGTCATTGAACGCGTCAATGAACATGACGGGATTCATGGAGGCTGGTCACGTGTCAGAAGGTCACGGCAAGAGTATTGACGGGACTGTATACGTTAGTCAAACTGACAGATTTGACTGCTTTACTCCAGAAATACATTTCAAATATGCTCTCACTTGGAGAAACATTCTCCAAATATTAGTACTATGGTCGTTTTGCCCTACTAAAAGTGATTCATTATTTTAAAAATAAACATATGTAGCCAAATGAATTCTTATGATGTGTTTAATTATTTACAAGAACAGTAGAGATGTGTAATGCAGGAAGTGTTAAAGATTATGCTTGACTTTTTAGGAATTAGGTTGTAGGAAGCTTCTCCATGTGGTGAAATAAAAAGGCTATATAAAATATACCTGTAAAATACAACTTATAAAAGTTACATAAAATATAACTTCAATTTATGAATTTTACCTAAATTATAACCCATCTTATTTACTTTTGATTGTTTAAAATACAAATTATAAATGGTTCGGTTTTGTTGAGTGGTATATTTTAAACATGTCAAGAAAAGTAGCTTTTTAAAGATAAATAACAGTTTTAGTTGTAGTGATAAAGCATAAGTTAGCATTTTTACACTATAACTTTAGCAAGGTCTTTTGGAAGTAAGAAGAATAAAAAATGGGGAATCTCCTCTTCACAAACACAGCCTTCTAGTAAAGACTAGAGACTATATAAGAGTTGTAACTTGAATTATATACTCCACTGGTGCACTATCACGTCATTTAAAGTAAAGTAATATTTTTGAAAGCAGTTTAAAACTTTAAGTTTTCTGTAGAGAATACCTGTAATTTATATAAAAATTAAATAAATTATTTAAAAAATATTTGTATCATAGAAATACTTAAAGCTCAGTACTTTCTTAATTTGAAACGGCACTCCGTGATAAAAACACATTTATATAACCAGGTTTTCGTTTGTCTTGCAAGAAAAAGGGGAAGCTTTATGTAGATATAATATTTCGCGGGACCCGCAACTTATGAATAAAAAAAAATTGAAAATAAAAATAGATAATTTGATTCCTGAAAGTCTAAACTCCTCCAAAGAATGAAGAAGCTCAAAATCAAAATTGGATTAATTAAGCTTAAACATTAGTTGGTATATATATCTACCGCAGAAGTTAGGAATACACAGCACAAAGAAAAAAAAGATGGGGTTTATTCTAAAAAAAAAAAAAACTAGTGCAGAAATCGAAAAGACAATGACAGGAGAACAACCTTATTAGTTGCATAAGAATTTTTTTTTTTCATATATATATATATATATATATATATATATGAAAAAATACATTCTTTAAAGAACGTGCTATTCTAATTCTTAAATTGTCCGATGTTGCAATGTTAAACGAGCACCTAATGTCTATGATTTCTGATGAAGAAAGGACATTTTTGAATTCAGATAAAATTCTGAAGCAAATGTGACTTCCTCCGTTGAGGATGACGAATTCACACCTGAGATCTTAAATACATTATCATGTTTGGGGATTACTGATCATAAATTAACCTTGAAGGTTAAAGTTCTAGTAATGCTATTAAGAAATATTGATCCGTCAAGAGGTTTATGCAATGATACAAGATTGCTTATTACAAAATTGGGGAATCATGTTGTTGAGGCAATTGTTCTTATAGGAAGCAATATAGGAGAAATTGTGTTAATCCCTAGAATGACGATGAGCCCATCAAGTCATACATTTTCTATAAATTTCCAAAGAACACAATTTCCCATGATTGTTTTGTTTGCCATGACTATCAATAAGAGTCAAGGACAATCACTTTCTCATGTTGCAATTTATCTCCCCAAGCCTGTCTTCACTCATGAACAATTATATGTGGCACTGTCTAGAGTAAAGAGCAAGCATGGATTGAATATATTGATACTTGATAAAAATAGTTGTGTTACAAGCAGTACTCTTAATATAGTTTACAAGGAAGTATTTCAAAGATTACCGTAGTATATTTGGTTCTGTCTACAAGGAGATAACATTGTTGTTTGGTACAGGTAAAGACAAAAAAAAAGTAGTAAGGGAGTCCTTTTTTACTTATCTTCGTTGTCATTTGGTTTGACGTTCGATCTTTTTTAACTGCTAATCTTTTATTATCATGTAGGATTCGTATTTCATGCACAATAGGTATATTGTTAACTACTATTTTTGCACAAACAATATTTCATGGTAATCAATAGATTTGTACTCACAATTTTGATTTGTACTCACAAATTCATACTTTTTTTCATACTTTCATTCATAGATTATTTATCATTCATTTCTAAGAGAAGGAAGGATCACAAGTGCATCGCGGAATGGGTTTTATAACTTTTGCAAGTATAGGTTCGACATCTTTCTTATTACCTTCTTGTCAAGCACAACATTTAAATATTTTTTGTTCACTTGTTGCGTTATTATGTTTATTATGCTTGACTCTATTATAGACATGTAATAAAGAAACATTGTTAATGTTCTGATCATCTCTGAGAAAAAATGAAATAAGCTGAGTCAAACTTTATAATTTTTGAATGACCACATGACAAGGTAAAATGCAGAAATATACTTTTATGTGTTGTGTTAGTCTTTACGAGACAAATAAACCGATTTTTTTCCCTGTCAACGCACGAGTAATACACTAGTTAAAGAATTGAAAATAAAAACAGATAATTTGATTCCTGAAAGTCTAAACTCCTCCAAAGAATGAAGAAGCTCAAAATCAAAATTGGATTAATTAAGCTTAAATGTGAGTTGGTATATATATACCTACGGCAGAAGTTAGGAATACACAGCACAGAGAAAAAAAAGGTGGGATTTATTCTAAAAAAATAAAAAATACTCATGCAGAAATCGAAAAGACAATGACATGAGAACAACCTTATCAGTTGTATAAGAATTTATTTTTTCATATATATATATATATATATATATATATATATATATAATTATTTCTGTAACTGCTATATGTATAACAACAGTTAATATATATAATTATTTCTATAGCTGCTGTATGTATAACAACAGTTAATATATATAAAACAGTTAATATATGTATAACAACAGTTAATATATATAAAACAGTTAATATATATATATGTGTGTGTATGGAAAAAGATATACTTACCATAAAAAAAGTTTACAATCTTTACAACTAACTATCATTATTGATTTCCGTCAATCTAACAGTTACAATTTATTGAAAATTATTGGGTCGTATTTATTAATTAATTATTAATTTTCAATAAATTCTAACTATTAGATTGACAAAAATCAACGGTGATTAGGTTAGTTATAAAAGTAATAAATTTTTTTGATGATAAATATATTCTGCTCCTATATATATATATATATATAATATCTTAAAACTTTAAAAAATATTCAATATTTTTAAGTAATCATTTTATAGGCTTTTTGACCTTAGTAGTGTCATTTTCGTAAGGTTTCACCGGAATAATTTCTTGGTCAAACATATTACCTATATAATGCATAACGACGCGGTACTGTGAGAATCACTTTAGGACGTGACACTTTAGCAACCGCGTCTTTGCATTTGTTTCTGACCACTGGAACGTGATACCTTGACAATCACGTCATATTCCCAAGACCTGGAACGTGATACCCTGGCAATCACGTCCTATTCCCAAGACGCGGTACCCTCTCAGCCACATGTCAGTGGGTCCCATCCCAAAAAGAATTCAACGGGAAGCGGTAGTGTATAAGCCGCGTTCCAGGTTACAAGTCAAGTCGGAGTCAAGCAGATATATATATTTCACCTAAAATTTTGACATATTGATATATTCACGGTAAAAGAGTTCAAAAAATCCAATAAAAGCAACAAGTCATTTTCGTACAAAATGGTTTTTATAGTTGCTAGCAATTTATTCTTTACTGGTTAGAAGACTAACTCTTAAACCAGAGAATAATTAATTTAAAAATTTACTAACAATAAAATTATAATTATTATAATTTTAAGGTGTTGGATGAAGGTCTTTATAATAGTTTATATTATTCACTTACACACTCATTCATACAAAAGCCCTTTGGGCTTGAAGTATGAATTTTGCATAGATTCTATTTTTTTTTTGTTTACCTTAATATAAATCATTAAAAATTTTGGATTAAATTGTTTCTTTCACATATTGGAAATCGAGAAAGCAGACCAAACACCAAACACGAAACAGGGGTATAAGATTGGGTACTATTGGATTTATTAGATTTTATGTACTCTTTTACAATGAATATATCAATATGCCTAAATTTTAGGTGAAACATATATATCTGTTTGACTTTGACTTGACTTGTAACCTGGAACGCGGCTTATACACTACCGCTTCTTGTTGAATTCTTTTTGGGATGGGACCCACTAACATGTGGCTGAGAGTGTACCGCGTCTTGGGAATATTGCCAGGGTATCACGTTCCAGTGGTCTTGGGAATAGGACGTGATTGCCAGGGTATCACGTTCCAGTGGTCAAGAACAAATGCAAAGGACGCGGTTGTTAAAGTGTCACGTCCTAAAGTGATTCCCATAGTACCGCGTCGTTATGCATTATATAGGTAATATGTTTGACCAAGAAATTATTCCGGTGAAACTTTATAAAAATAATACTACTAAGATAAAAAAGCATCATTTTATAAGCACAATTTGTAGTTCCTGTCAAATCAAATGCAGTATCCCAAATGCTAATCTGATATTGAATGGAGCACACGCATGATAGATGGCACCTTCATAACCAGAAAACCTCAATCCTTGGTGGGAACCACTTCCCTTCCTTTTTAAGGCCCTTCTTTTAGCTTTTGAGGATTGAATTAGGAAGCGAACAAAGGGGAAAAATATAAGATGGAGAGTCAAACAGCAGCAAATATCCCAAATGTGATTCCCAATATTATTATACAATTATTTCTTAGTTGCCAGCTGCAAACTCTGAATTATTTTAATAATATTTTCTTATAATTTTTTTAATGTGATATAAATTATAAAAAAAATAGTTTGATGTTACATGGAAAACATATTTTCTTTTTATCAAAAAAAAAAAAACATATTTTCAAACTGTGACCTTTATATTTGTGTATAAAAACTTTTTTTTTTAATAAATATAGAGTTCATCATAATTAAGTCATAACATGAAAAATAATTACCATTCAACATAAAAAAAATTCAAAACCCATTAATTATTACTAATAGTACAAGGGTTTCCATCTCCAAAATTATTTATCTGCAAGCTCAAATTTTAAACACTATATAAGTCTCCCAACTGTTAAAAGCTCAAGCTTACTAATTTAGCCACTTTTTACAAGTAAGCTAATCCTCAGTACTAGATATTACGAAACATAAAAATAAAAATAAATCCAGAAATTTCTTAAATAGGATTGAAAACTGAAAAGTTCAAATTCGTATATAAAAGTAGGGAAATGCATTTTTCATATCCTTTTATTCGTAGTTCGTAGTCTAACGTAGAAATAAAACACGTTGTGATTAATTCAATAAAAAATGGAAGAAAAATTGAAACCGTTGAAAAACTTTACACCAATGTCCATCGACATATTCTGACCAAATCATAGTTGACTCGGCATGATTCAGAGCACCATGAATTTTGATTTAATTAGTATAACACCAAACCTCAGTAATGGAAATGTCATTATTTCCAATAAACTCTTATTATGAAAGTATGATGAAGAGAATGCCTTCTCTAATTCCTCCGTTTTGTATCTTCATTAGACTTAGTGTGCATGACAACTTTTCCGGAATGAGTTTTTTTTTAATTTATGTTCCCTGGAACAAAAATGGATGAGAATTGCGTTTGATAAAATCGGTTTATTTTTTTGTTCCAGGGATGAATCGGTTTTTTTTTTACGCTGGGGAACAAAAAAAAGAATAAAAAATTTTCTGCTTTTCTAATTATGGACACAAAAAGAGAATCAGTTTTCTCTCACACTCTCACCCACTCAGTGACTATGGCAGCGTACTAGAACAACCCCTTTTGAATGGTTATTCTGTCTCCCACTTGGTATTCGTCCCTCTGGTCTTCTTTTGGTCCTACGTTTTTTCTATCTCTCTTGTTTTCTCCATCTGTTCTCAAGGCGTGTGGTGACCTTTTGGTTTATGAATTGGGTAGGAAGGTTCATGCTTTGGTGTTGGTTGATGGGTTGGAGTCAGATATTTATGTGGGCAATTCTCTCCTTTCAATGTATTCTATGTTTGGTGATATGGGAACTGCCAGGATGCTGTTTGATAAAATGCCTGTGAGGAATTTAACTTCTTGGAACACTATTTCCTAATGAAGTAACTGTTATTGCTGTTTTTGCAGGTTTATGGGTACCCATTTTGGACAGAAATTGAGTTACCTAGGTAATCCTTTTCGCTCACCGTGAATTGCCAAATGTTGTTATTGGTAAACAATTCCAAACCTGCAATTTCTTGTAATACAGCAACCCAATACCCAATGAAATTCTAATTCTGAGAATGAAAAAAGAAATTGTGTTAACAAACGTAATTCTAATTCTCGGAGGAAAAATAAAATATGTTAACAAACGTAATTCTAATTTTCAGAACTCTTCCAAAGCACAGAAATAGAAAAAAAAATCATTTTTTTCAGAAACAGTGCTAGGAATTAAAATGGTTGTCATGCGCAGCCTTAATATTTCCTAGGATTAAATTTAGAATAGCCCAATATTTATAATTAGCCTATCCACGGGGTGCTCAATTCACATCCTCTAAAGGCCAAAAGGTCATATGTAACAGTTGCACCCTATTTATGCAAGTCAAATTGAGTCACTTCCACCACGTTATTTATTTTTCGATCTTCGTCACCCAAACTTTTTTTTAGTGAAATCTTCAACCAACTTGATTAGAATACGTTTAGGGGACGTTTGATAAAAGAGAATTTTTTTTTAAGCAAGTAAATATAATTACTAGAAAAACGGTGGAAAAATGAGTTTGGTATGGAAAGTTTAAAAAAGTTGTTTGGTTGAAGAAAAAAATTACTGAGAAAATTAGATTAAATTATATGAGTCTACGTTTAGCTGAAAGTAAAATATTGATGAAAAAATTAGTATTAATTACAAAAATAACCTTTGATTCAATTTTTTAATGTTACAGAGCACAATCCCGTGTCTTCAAGATATATAGAAGCAATGTCTCCATATCTAGAACACACTCGGCTTCCTCTTCAATCTTCCTCTATAACTCAATAAGGACCAACAATGTTTCAAGGGCTGTTGAAGGCAAAAAAAAGTGAAGGGGATCAGCTACTCCAACATGAAAAGATCAAGCCCTATACTCGAAAATGGGAGACAAGTGTCACAGACATCATTGATGAATTGAACCTCATCTCAAAGAAGGTGAAATTAGGTGATGCTCGTTATTGGAGCATGTTCAACATAATGTTCCAGCAATGTTTACTTCTGTAATGGGGGCTATACTGGAAATGTTTATCATGAACTCAATGATAAAATCAAGGTCTATATACAGATGTCTGCAAACTCTGTCGCCGAAGAGTGATGTGGTCTGCAACCCACAAATTGATATTTCTCACAGATGTTGGCGTTGTGCGAGGGTTACTTTGCTCGTTGGTAGGAGGGGGTAGTTTTGTCACAATTTTCATCCACTTGGTTTCATTTAGCAGGTTTTATGGAAAAACCATGTTCGAAGTGGTTAAATCGCATAGTGAATATCTTGCTTTTTTGCATGTGTTTGTCAATGGCTGGGGAACCAAGTTTCATGGGTATATTTTTGGTTTTCTTCTACCAAACAGAGGCAACTCATAATGCCAAATATGGATGACTGAGAAAATTCTCAGAAAGCTTTAACCAAACGCCCCCTTATACAATGATTCAGTAGACAAAACAAGTAATTAGATATTTAGAAGACTTTATTAGTCACAAATAAACACATGGACTTCTCAAGATTCCCCAAGGGTGCGTTTGGTTCGTGTATTCCTATGAGATAGCTAGGCATCAGTAAGTGTTATTTCTTCTTGACCACGTTTGGTTCACGATTTTCGAAAATTTTACAAGCAAACCAATTTGCCTATCCATTATCAATTGTGAGAAAAAACAAAAGAGAAACACGGATAAAAAATGTCACTTACAATATGGTATTTGTAAGTTGACTGAGTAAATTGATAAAAGAAAATGAGAAACGTGACTGATATACCTTTTGTAACCTAATCTCATCAGAGTGTACATCTCTGCCAAAGTTACTTTTGTCAATTTTTCAAAATTTAAAAAAGGTTACTCTTGTCATTTTATACCACTTTCCCATCAATATTTTGCCCTCAATCAAACATGGACTTACAAAACTTTAATCAATTTACTCTATAATATTTCGTCCAACCAAATAATTTTTTTCAACTTTATCAGTAAACTTACTTTCTCACAATTTTTCCAATAATTATATTCATCTGGTAAAAAAAAAAAAATTCTCTTTTACCGGCACATCCACCTTATTGTCTTCTTCCTACAATCTCACACTAGAATGGAATTTTGTATGAGCCCGAACTCGACATATAATAAGAACAGGAATTCTCCTAACTCTACACCACTTGATAAAAACTGTTGTTCTCAAATACTGGATTGGAGTTATTCGTTGAATAAAACCAAATTATCAGTTAACCTTTCTTTTCGACTGAAAATGGCAAGCAAAATTGTGAGTAGAAAACCAAGTGAATTATATAGTTAGCATATATTACAACACAATGTGAATTATTATGAATCCTAATATATAAAATCCAAACCAGAACGGCACAAAATAAAAAAGTGGGGGGGAAAAGTGCATCCTCGTACCATGTGCTTGTGTACTGATTTTGAGGGCAAGGGAAGCGGCGAATCACCTAGTGGGGTAGGTTAAGACTAAGCTTAAAAAGCAAGGAAAAAAAAAAAAAAAAAAGAGAGGAGAAAAGGGGGGTAGGGGGAAGAAAAGGACATCTATTTGGAGATGGTAATTCCAGTGAGACCAGGTTTATAAAAGACGAAAGAAAAAAAAAAACAAAAAAAAACCCGCGTTTGACGTTGAAAAATCAAATCCCATCAGTTATCCACCATTACAAACCTTGCTCCCTTTTGGTTCTGAATCTGTAAAATCCAAGGAAGAAGAAGAAAAAAAAAACCCCAAACCCCAATTGACCCATTTGATCAGATCGCGAACAAAGACCAAAACTTGGTGATCCATGGCTGACATAGTGAAGCAAACCTTGGCAAGGCCGATCCTGCTGGCAGACCAAGTGGCAAAGGCCACCGACGAGGCAAGCTTGTTCAAGCAAGAATGCGTGGAGCTTAAGTCCAAGACGGAGAAGCTAGCAGGGCTTCTCCGGCAGGCGGCGAGGTCCAGCTCCGACCTCTACGAGCGGCCAACGCGGCGGATCATCGACGAAACGGAGCAGGTCCTTGACAAAGCACTCTCCTTGGTCCTCAAGTGCAACGCTAACGGCCTCATGAAGCGCGTGTTCACCATCATCCCCGCCGGCGCGTTCCGCAAGATGTCATCCCAACTCGAAAATTCCATCGGCGATGTCTCCTGGCTCCTCCGCGTCTCCGCCCCCGCCAACGATCGCGGCGACGAGTACCTCGGCTTACCCCCCATCGCCGCCAACGAGCCAATCCTCTGCCTCATATGGGAACAGATCGCTATACTCTACACCGGTTCGCCGGAGGACAGGTCCGACGCGGCGGCTTCCCTGGTCTCGCTGGCACGCGGCAGCGACCGTTACGGGAAGTTGATCATCGAGGAAGGTGGGGTTGGTCCGTTGTTGAAGTTGATGAAGGAGGGTAAGATGGAGGGTCAAGAGAATGCAGCACGTGCCATTGGTCTCCTCGGGCGTGACCCCGAGAGCGTTGAGCACATGATCCACGTGGGTGTTTCTTCGGTGTTTGCGAAAATCCTCAAAGAAGGTCCCATGAAAGTGCAAGCTGTTGTGGCCTGGTCTGTCTCTGAGCTTGCTGCTAATTACCCCAAGTGTCAGGACCTTTTTGCTCAGCACAATATTATAAGGTTGCTTGTTGGCCACCTTGCTTTTGAAACCGTTGAAGAGCATAGTAAGTATGACATTGTTAGCATGAAACCCACATCAATCCATGCGGTTGTGATGGCTAGTAGTAATACTAGTAATACTAGTAATTTGAAGAAGGAAAATGAAGATTATGACAAGCAGGTCCAGAGTTTGAGTCGGATAGCACATCCCTTGGGTGAAAGATCTAAAAATCTGCATAGAGTGATCACAAGTACCATGGCAATGCATGCTGCCTCCAAGCAGCTGCCAGAGTCTAATCAGGGAAACGAAGCAAATCGAAATTCCCAGGTTAGTCATCACAAGATCAATGGACTTGTTAATGATGGTAAGCAAGGCCATCAGCGTAACTATTCTCATTCGGGAAGTAACATGAAGGGAAGGGAGCATGAGGACCCTGAGACTAAGACCAGCATGAAGGAAATGGCAGCTAGAGCCCTCTGGCACCTTGCTAAGGATAACTCCCTCATTTGTCGTAGCATCACAGAATCAAGGGCCCTGTTGTGCTTTGCAGTTCTCCTTGAGAGAGGACCAGAAGCTGTACAGTACAATTGTGCCATGGCAGTGATGGAGATTACATCAGCTGCAGAGAAAGATGCTGAATTGAGGAAATATGCATTCAAGCCTAACTCTCCTGCTTGCAAAGCTGTCGTTGATCAAGTGCTTAGGATTATTGAGAAAGCAGATTCCGATCTCCTAATTCCTTGCATCAGGACGATTGGGAATTTGGCAAGGACATTTCGGGCTACAGAGACAAGGATGATTGGTCCCTTGGTGAGACTTCTTGACGAAAGAGAGGCAGAGGTATCCAGGGAGGCATCAATTGCCCTTACGAAATTTGCCTGCACTGAAAACTACCTTCACCTTGATCATTCTAAGGCAATTATTAGCGAAGGCGGGGCAAAACACTTGGTTCAGCTTGTTTATTTTGGAGAACAGATGGTTCAGATTCCAGCATTACTTCTGCTCTCCTACATCGCATTGCATGTGCCAGACAGTGAAGAACTTGCTCGAGCTGAGGTGCTCGGAGTGCTTGAATGGGCGTCCAAGCAATCTTCCATGACACAGGATGAAACCCTCGAGGAATTGTTGCAAGAATCCAAGAGTAGGTTGGAGCTTTATCAGTCTAGAGGTTCTAGAGGATTTCATAAACTACATCAATAGGAAGAAAATAATACATTGTCATCATTGTTAATTTGTAAAGGTTTTTCAGTCCTCTGCATCTGTTCAATAATTCTCCCAGTATGTATACAATCTATTCATTTCAAATGTCAAGATCCACTTTCAACTATCTAGAGAATTGTTTTCTCCCCTTCCTCTATAACTGGTACTCTATAGTCTGGACTCCACAGGCATCAATGTCAAGTAGATCCTAAACACATGGTACGAGTGACCATTTCTCTTTTTATCTTCTGAGGATATTTTTACCCTCAAAGTAGATCCTAAAGTGTTGCAGGCTTTGCTGTCTACAATTGTTTATTAACTCATCTGCGTTGGACCAGATAGAAAAAAGATTGAAAAGAGTACTGGGAGAATACTTTGAATGATTACCCAGTTTTTCCGGGGACGAATAGAAAGCAGGGAATATATGCACAAGGCTAGTTGACCTGAATGTTTGGAGGCGGGTCATGGTCCAAAGGGTCGACTAATAGAGTTGGACGTGTTCAAAATAACCCACGTCAGGATTAGTTCTATTTATTTTTGATTCCATCATGTCCCTATGCTTACTTTTGAAAAGTATTCTCCTACGCGTGCAAAAACGCCATTGTCTATCCTTTGGAAAGTGGAACCAAGAATTAGGCATATCCGAGGGTTGTATACTTGTATTGTTGATATGTTAATACGTTGCTAACAACCTCTCAACAAAAAAGATACTATTCGAGTCCGAATGGAAGCTAGCTACGATACTTGGCGGGCAAAATATGAAATGTATACACTTATCAATTATTCAAAATATGAAATGTATACACTTATAAATTGTTGAAAATATTAAATGTATACACTTATCAATTGTTGCTTTCTCTGCCGGGCAAAATATCTGGATTGCATGATTTAATTCCTTAAGAAACCAAGAATCCTGAACGAATACAAAATGAAGCTGAAGTCAGAAGAGCAACGAAATATGGCAAAATAAAAAGGCAGTCAAAACAAGTGTAAAATTCTATTGCTGAATAAAGCATAAGCAATCCAAAATGAAGCTTTCGACTCAGCGCCAATGTTAGCACAAGTCCCTGGCACAATGCCAATTGCCAATCACAAGAATATAAAGAAAAGGGTAGCTACAAAACTAAGACTGAGATTCACCTCAATGTATCATGTTCATTTCCTTGCATTCCGACCGACTGGGTTGGTTAGAAAGAGAATCACAAAACCACGGGAGAAATAATTAGAAACTAAATTAATCAAAATCCTACTCTACGTACGACATTAGTTCATTCATTTAAAGCAGGAACTAAAAGCTCTCGGAATCAAGAAATTTTCCACGCACCTTTATCTGAATCCAATGTAGTCAGAACATCCTTTGATTCGATTCTGACAACAATGGCATCCCGCATATGTACTTGCATTCGATTCACGTTTCTTTTTTCTCGTACATTGTTCCGAGAACAAAAATTGAAGTAACAAATAGATAAATCATTCAAAACAAAAATTGTGCATAATTTCTTCTTCTTCTTCTTCTTTTTGTACATAAATCGTGCATAATTTCTAAGGATGGAAATGAAATTCAACCAAGAACCAACACGATTCCGAAAAATCTCATGAGATAGTGTTGAGATGTCGTTTTTAGGGGAGAGAAGATTCTTTTTCGCCCCAAAAAAACCGCTCCAGCATCCGGTCAAACTAGCACTTTCCAAGCTTCAGCCCCATTCATGCGTATCCGGTCAAAGTCCGGGCCACAAGCTACAGATGAGCCCAATCTCTCACGGGCTTAGACGGCCCATATTTTCTAACACAAATGCCCAAGTGAAGTTTTGCACAACAACAGGAGCTTGTTGCTATGGCCCAAGAAATGCGCACCGCATGTAAGTATTTTGGAGTCCAGTCTACACTCTGTATCCCTTGTACCTTTCATAATTTCTTTCGAATAAGTTTTATAAGCACAAAGAAAAACCGTGGTGCAGATTCTAAAGAGCATGTTGTATTTAGTATTATTTTGCACATCTATATAGTTGCATAACGGAATTTTAAAAAGTTTTCTATGTAATATTAAATCACGAAAACTAATATTTTATGGTGAAACAAAACTATATCACGAAAATTTTAAAATTTTTGAAACCATATTAGAATAAAAAGAAAAGGAAAAAATGGGTTTATGCTTAACTTTTTAGGAATTAGGTTATGCTTAAATTTTAAATATATTTTATTCTTTAAACTTTCATCTACCGAAAGGAAAAACATGTTAAGAAAAATAGTTTTTTTTGTAAGGTAAAAAACTGTTCCAGTTGTACTGATAAAGCATAAGTTAGCATTTTTATTTTTTTTTTGTTTACAATGTAACTTCTATAACTTTATCAAGGTCTTTTGGAAGTAAGAAGAATAAAAAATGGGGAAGTAGACCTGGAATCTCCACTTCACAAACACAGCCTTCTAGTAAAGACTAAAGACTATAGGGGGGCGTTTGGTTGAGGAGAAATATTATGAATGATAGGGAAGTGTTATGTATAGGGAAATGGGTGGGAAGTGAGATTGGTAGGAAAATGTAAGAAAAAGTTGTTTGGTTGGAAAAAAATTTACAGGGAAACTTAGGTAACTTTTGTAAAGTCTATGTTTGGCTGTAAGTAACATATAGATGGGAAAATGCGTGCGAGTTTACAAAATTAACCCTGACTTTATAACTAACCTTTCTCAAAGGCTTCCTTACTTTTGATTGGCCGGCACACTATAAAAAAGAGCCATCAAAAGGGAATGTGAGGAAAAAAGAAGACAAACTTATTTGCACACCTGCATATATACACCAATTCTTCACACCTGCTTGTAATATCCGAATTTAATATCCTCTGATCGGTATCTTACACCTGCAATGGTGGCTTTGTTATATGGGCTAATGAACCCTTTGGTCCCTTTTGGGGTTCCCTCAAATTGGTAATTCCAACATTGTCTTCTGGTTTACCTCATTATGTGTCCATATTCATATCCACTTCTGTGCTATCTTTTCTGAATTATTCTGGTTTAGCTATAGTTGGTTACACTGCAGTTGCTATGGGGATTATTTCCCTTTTACCTTTTGTGTTGCTGTCTTTGATTTCATTGCCTAAAATTGATCCCAGTAGATGGCTGAGTTTGGGTCAAGAAGGGGTGAAGAAGGATTGGACTCTGTACTTCAACACCGTATTTTGGAACTTGAACTTTTGGGACACTGCAAGTACTTTAGCTGGAACAAGGGGCACACTGGTCTTTTTTTGTGTACAGTCAGTGAGCAAATGTGGAGGTATTCCACAATACCACCTTGCAAATGGGTTTCTATGGCTGGCTAAATCAGTACATATACATAGGGAAATAGGAATGCCTTCAATCACAGTTACCTAACTAAGTGAGAAAACCCAACACACCAAACGCTGCTTTCTTCCTTTCCCATTTATGATTTATCTATCATTCTGTTCAGATTCCTTCAACCAAACAGCCCCTAGGAGTTGTAACTTGAATTATATACTCCACTGGTGGACTATCACTTCATTTAAGTATAACTCTGATTTGAAAAGTAAAGTTCATTATTTAAAAAACATTTGTATCGTAGAAATACTTAAAGCCAAATAGTTTCTTAATTTGAAACGGCACTCCACTCCATGATAATTATGGGGTTTTTTCTTTTTTTGTTAACATGGATTAAAGAGTTGAAAATAAAAACCGCAGAGATAAGTTAGATTGCTAGGAATCGCAATTTTTACAAAAAGTGAAGAGGTTAAAAACCGAAATCGAATTAGGGTTTATTTTTTCTGCTAGATAAGTTATTTATATTGAGTCTAAAACAAAATTGTTTTGAGACTAAAATCAATATATTTTTATAATTATAATTTATTTCAGAGTTATAATAGTCATTTTCTTTATAATTTTTTAATCTTTAAACTTAAAACAATGTCGTTTTAGGAGTCAATGTAGATAAATTATCTATATTTAATGTAGAAACATAAAAGCCTCGGATTAATTAGGCTTAAATATAAGTTGGTGTGTATATATATATATATGAGGTAGGATTCTTCGACACTAGTGTCAAATTTAAAATTTGACACCTTATCTGAGAGCCGTTAGATCAAAAAAGATAAACAATGTCACATGTTTACAAATCAGAGTCGTTGATTTTTTTTTTATCTAACAACTTTCAGATGAGGTGTCAAAGGATCCCGCCTCTCTCTGTATATATATATATATATATATATATATATATATATATATATATATATATATATATATATATATATAAGGTAAGATCCTTTGACACCAGTGTCAAAATTAAAATTTGACACATCATCTGATAGCCGTTAGATCAAAAAAGATCAATGATATCACATGCTTACAAATCAGAGTCGTTGATCTTTTTTTATCTAACGGCTCTCAAATAAGGTGTCAAATTTTGTCAAAGGATTCTACCTCTCTAAATATATATATGTGTGAAATATGTTAATCTACTTATCATTTTTTATGTCTACATTTTCCTACCACTCTAAATATCATTAGATCAGACTCTCAAGATGAAAGAGAAAGGTAAAGATTTGTTAAGATTTTAATCTAATGGTATTTTAGAGTAGTAGACAAAGGTAGACAAAAAAATAAACAGGTAAAATAACTTATCCATATATATATATATATATACACACACACACACACACATATAGGGGAAGATTATACTTACTATCTTTTTTTTTTTTACTAATTCTTACTACCAAATCTTAACCGTTGATTTCCGTCAATCTAACGGTTATAATTTATTGAAAATTAATAATTAATTAATTAATGTAATCCAATAAATTATAACCGTTAGATTAACGGAAATCAACGGTTAAGATTTGGTAGCAACAAGTAGTAAGAAAAAAAAAATAGTAAATATAACCTTTCCCAAGTATCCAATATCTTAAAACTTTAAAAAATATTCAAGTAATCATTATCTAAGCACAATTTGTAGTTCGTATCAAATCAAATTCAGTATCCCAAAAGCTAATCTGATATTAAATGGAGCACTGGCATGGTAAATGGCACCTTCATAACCAGGAAACCTCAATCCTTCGTGGGAACCACTTCCAGTAATCCAACCATTTATTTTCCTTTCTTTTTTTAAGGCCCTTCTTTTAGCATTTCGTTGAGGATTGAACTAGGAACCGAACCCAGAGGAAAAATATAAGATGGAGAGTCAAACAGCAGCAAATATCCCAAATGTGATTCCCAATCTTCCCAACATTATTATACAACTACTTTTAATTTCCAGCTGCATCCAACCTTCTTACTTCTAGTTCTGATATTTCCCATTGAATTATTAACACAGTATAGCAATACACCACAAGCGTTTAGTTTAAACCGTTCCAAAGGCATTACATTTTTAGGTCAGGGCTACTCTTGATTTTATTGTGCTTATATTCTCTTTAGGAGTGTCAAAAACAGGTTGACACGATACGAATTTGACATGACACGAATACATCAATACTAACACGACACGAATTTTTATTCGTGTCAAAATCTTCAACACTGACACAACACAAATTTTTTGCATGTTGACACGACGCGAATAACACGCAAAATATGGGTCAAAATGGTAATTGACAAAAAAATTTAAAAAAATGGTTTAAAATTAAAAAAATTAAAAACTAATAATAAAAAATAAAAAATAATAATAAAAAAAATGGGTCGACATGGACACGAATACCTCAACACGAACACGACATGAATTTTTTACGTGTCATTTTTTCTAACACTAACACGACACAAATTTTTTTACGGGTCAACGCGAACACGAATTTTCGTATCGTGTCGCGGGTCGACCCACGTGTCATAACCTATATTAATACCCCTAATTCTCTTATTTGTAGATTTTGATTCACCCAGCTTTCACTATCATATGATAATTTTACGTAGCCTAAAAGAAGACATTACAGCACTTTGAATCTTTTAATAAAGTGCTACACAGAACTTCTAATTCCGAGAGTTAACTCTGAATTATTTTAATAATATTTTCTTATATTTTGATGTGATATTAATTATTGCTAATAGTACAAAGGTTTCCATCTCCAAAATTATTTTCCTGCAAGCTCAAATTTTAAACACTATGTGAGTCTCCCAACTGTTAAAAGCTCAAGTTTACTAGTTGAGCCACTTTTTACAAGTGAACTAATCCTCGATACTAGATATTACAAAAAAGATATTACTTAAATAAGAAAAATAAAATATATCCAGAAATTACTTAAATAGGATTGAAAACTGAAAAGTTCAAATTCGTCTATAAAAGTAGGGATTAATATATAAATTTTTTTTCTAGACACACATAAAAATATACAGTTCAAACTGTCTCAAAAATTCAATTAGAATAACAATTTCATTAAAGTGAAAAAATAAGATTCTAAAGAAATAAAGGCAAGAAAAGAAAGGGGGTAGAGACCGCTCAATAAGTGAAATAAAATAACTAAAACTTTTGTTTTCCTTTGAGTTAGGATCCAATTTGAGTTATGAGATTGAGAGAAGAGAAAGAAATATGAGAGAAAAGTGCATCCTCATTTTTGTAGCAAGTAAGAAAAACTTTAATGGTCCCTTCTCTTTAAAAGAAAAAAAGGGTAAAAAAGTAAATTTATTTTTTATTTTTAAGTTTTTGTTGTAGGAAGCAGAAAGAAAATGGAGGATATTCCTCCTTCTTGTTTGGTAGTTAAAATCTTCTAAAATGAGAGAACTTTAATTTTAATAATAATAATAATAAAGATTTTGGGGGATTTTGTTAAATTATCCAATTCTTTTCACTCATTTTGTTTTTAAACTTACAAATAAATTAAATTTTTTCTGCTTTTTTCTTCCTAAAAATTACTCCCAAACAAAAAACCAAGAAAAATTAAAGAAAAGGAGAAAAGTGGGGGTAGTGGGAAGAAAAAAAAAAGCATGAAAAATTAAAGAAGAGGAGAAAAGGGGGTAATGGGAAGAAAAGGACATCATTTTGGGGAGGGTAATATCAGTGAGACCAATTAAAAAAATATATAAAGGAATTGGAGAATTTCATAGAACTGTCCAAAATCTTTTGATTTTAAAATTAGAGTAAAGTTTTGCGATGTAACAAAAAAAACACGATTTATTAAAAAAAATTAATTTTTAGTTCCTTTATTATTATAATTCTTTAAAAATATAATTCCTCGTAAATTCAACGAAGTTCTAATTTACTTCGTAAAAAAAATTAATATGAATATTATTTTTATAAAAGACAAAAATAGAGATAAATATTTTTGTTAGGAACACAAAAAGGCCTTTATTCTTAAAATTACTTTATTTTTGGGTTTTAACTTTCAAGCAAGAAAGAGAATATCTTTTATTTTCTTTTCCTCTCTTATCCCCGCGTTAGAAACCTTGCACCCTTTTGGTCATGAATATGTAAAAGTCAAGGAAGAAGAAGAAGAAAAACCCAAGCCCCCATTGACCCATTTGATCAGAATTCAGATCACATAGTTTTGGTGAGCCATGGCTTACATATTGGCAAGGCCGATCATGCTGGCAGACCAAGTGGCAAAGACCACCGACGAGGCAAGCTTGTTCAAGCAAGAATGCGTGGAGCTTAAGTCCAAGGCGGAGAAGCTAGCAGTGGTTCTCCGGCAGGCAGCGAGGTCCAGCTCCTGCCTCTACGAGCGGCTGACGCGGCGGATCATCGACGAAACGGAGCAGGTCCTTTACAAAGCACTCTCTTTGGTCCTCAAGTGCCGAGCTAACGGCCTCATGAAGCGTTTGTTCACCATCATCCCCGCCGCCGCGTTCCGCAAGATGTCATCCCAACTCGAAAATTCCATTGGCGATGTCTCATGGCTCCTCAGCATCTCCGCCCCCGCCGACGATTTCTGCGATGATTTCCGCGACGAGTTCCTCGGCCTACCCCCTATCGCCGCCAACGAGCCAATCCTCTGCCTCATTTGGGAACAGATCACTATACTCTACACCGGTTCGCTGGAGGACCGGATCGACGCGGCGGCTTCCCTGGTGTCGCTGGCACGCGGCAGCGACCGTTACGGGAATTTGATCATCGAGGAAGGTGGGGTTGGTCCGTTGATGAAGGAGGGTAAGATGGAGGGTCAAGAGAATACCGCACGTGCCATTGGTCTCCTCGCGCGTGACCCCAAGAGCGTCGAGCACATGATTCACGTGGGTGTTCTCTCGGTGTTTGCGGAAATCCTCAGAGAAGGTCCCATGAAAGTGCAAGCTGTTGTGGCGTGGGCTGTGTCTGAGCTTGCTGCTTATCACCCGGAGTGTCAAGACCTTTTTGCTCAGCACAATATTATAAGGTTGCTTGTTGGCCACCTTGCTTCTGAAACTGTTGAAGAGCATAGTAAGTATGACATTGTTAGCCCGAAACCCCCATCAATCCATGCGGTTGTGATGGCTACTAGTAATTTGAAGAAGGAAAATGAAGATTATGACAAGCAGGGTCATCAGCGTAACTATTCTCCTTCGGGAATAAACATGAAGGGAAGGGAACTTGAAGACCCTGAGACTAAGACCAGCATGAAGGAAATGGCAGCTAGAGCCCTCTGGCACCTTGCTAAGGGTAACTCCCTCATTTGTCATAGCATCACAGAATCAAGGGCCCTGTTGTGCTTTGCAGTTCTCCTTGAGAGAGGACCTGAAGCTGTACAGTACAATTCTGCCATGGCAGTGATGGAGATTACAACAGTGGCAGAGAATAATACTAAATTGAGGAAATATGCATTCAAGCCTAACTCTCCTGCTTGCAAAGCTGTTGTTGATCAAGTGCTTAGGATTATTGAGAAAGCAGATTCAGACCTCCTAATTCCTTGCATCAAGACGATTGGGAATTTGGCAAGGACATTTCCGACTACAGAGACAAGGATGATTGGTCCCTTGGTGAGACTTCTCGACGAAAGAGAGGCATCAATTGCCCTTGGGAAATTCGCCTGCACTGAAAACTACCTTAACCTTGATCATTCCAAGGCAATTGTTAGCGAAGGTGGGGCAAAACACTTGGTTCAGCTTGTATATTTTGGAGAACAGATGGTTCAGATTCCAGCATTACTTCTGCTCTCCTACATCGCATTGCATGCGCCAGACAGGGAAGAACTAGCTATGGCTGAGGTGCTCGGAGTGCTTGAATGGGCGTCCAAGCAATCTTCCATGACACAGGATGAAACCCTCGATGAATTATTGCAAAAAGCCAAGAGTTGGTTGGAGTTTTATCAGTCTAGAGGTTCAAGAGGATTTCATTAATTACATCAATAGGAAGAAAATTGTACATTGTCATCATTGTTAATTTGTAAAGGTTTTTCAGTCCTTTGCATCTGCTCAGTAATTCTCCCAGTATGTATACAATCTATTCATTTCAAATGTTCAGATCCACTTTCAACTATCTAGAGAATTGTTTTCCTAATTCATCTCTTCCACTTCCCACCTTTCCCTCCCCTCCCTCTATAACTGGTACTCTATAGTCTAGACTACACAGGCATCAATCAAATCAATGTCAAGTTAGATTGTGAGCTAAACTATCCCTGAGCACATGGTACGAGTGACCATTTCACTTGTAGTCTTTTGAGGATATTTTTTACCCTCAAAGTAGATCCTAAAGTGTTGCGGGCTACTGTCTACAATTGTTTACTAACTCATCTGCATTGGACCAGATAGAAAAAACATTGAAAAGAGTACTAGGAGAATACTTTGAATGATTCCTCAGTTTTTCCGGGGACGAATAGTAAGCGGAGAATATATGCACAAGTAGTTGACCTGAATGTTGGCGGTGGATCATGGTCCAAAGGGTCGAGTGGTCGACTAATAGAGTTGGACCGGACGTGTTCAATATAACCCACGACAGGGTTATTTTTATTTCATTGGTCACTATGCTGCGTTTTGACCAAAAGTATTCTCCTAGGGCGTGCAAAAGCGCCATTGGCTATCCTTTGGAAAGTGGAATCAAGAATTAGGCATATGCGAGGGTTGAATAATGAATACTTGTGTTGTTGATGATAACAAGTTGCTGTCAGCCTCTCAACAAGATACTATTCAAGTCCGAGTGGAAGCTAGCTATTATATGAAATGTATATACTTTCCATTTCTTGCTTTTTCAGCTGGGCTAAATATCTGGATTGCATGATTTAATTCCTTAGGAAACCAAGAATCCTGAATGAATACATAATGAAGCTGAAGTCAGAAGAGCAACGAAATATGGCAAAATCAAAAGGCAGTCAAAACAAGTGTAAAATTCTATTGCTGACTAAAACATAAGCAATCGAAAATGAAGCTTTCGACTTAGAGCCAATATTAGCACAAGTCACTGGCACGATGCCAATCACAAAAATATAAAAGAATGTAAAGAAAAGGGTAGCTACAAAACTAAGACTGAGATTCCGACCGGGTTGATTAGAACGAGAAACAATCAGAAAGTAAATCAGAATCCTGTATCTGTATCTGAATCCAATCTGGTCAAAACATCATTTTATTCGATTCTGACAACAATGACATCCCGAAGTACTTGCATTCAATTCACGTTTTATTCTCGTGCATTTTTCTGAGAACAAAATTAAAGTGACAAAAAAATAAAAAAAATTCAAACGTAAAAATCGAAAGACAGAAAAGGAGATGGGCAATTTCCAAGGATGGAAATGAAATTCAACAAAGAACCGGCACGATTCGGAAAAATGTCATGAGATATAGTTGAGTTCTCGTTCTCGTTCTTAGAGGAGAGAGGATTCTTTTTCGCCCCAAAAAAAAGGCTCCACCATCCGGTCAAACTTGCAGTTTCCAAGCTTCGGCGCCATACATGTCACATGTGTATCCGGTCAAAGTCCGGACCACAAGCTACAGCTAAGCCCAATCTCTCACGGGCTTAGACGGCCCATAATTACGAACACAAATGCCCAAGTGAAGTGTTGCACAAAGCCTCTGACCCATTTCTTTTGTGAATAATTTGACGCCATATCAACGCTCTGTATCCCTAACCCATTAGGATTGATATAGTGAGGAGGGATTTAAATAGTTTGTATTAGGTCAAGTTTTCAATTTTCATTAATGTATATATAAAAAAAAAAGCTGTGTCCCTTGTACCTCCGTAATTTCATTCATATAAGTTTTATAAGCACAAGAAAACTGTGGTGCAGATTCTAAAGAGCATGTTTTATTTAGTATTTTACACATATACACAGTTGTGTAACAGAATTTTAAAAAGTGTTCTGTGTAATATATTTTAAGGTGAAACAAAACTATATCGCGAAAATTTTAAAACTTTAAAACCATATTAGAATAAAAAGAAAAGGAAAATAGGGTTGTTTTTTCAGTACTGCCCTCGAACCTCTTAATCTTATGGTCGAATGGTCTTAGTTAACGAAGTTAGTGGTCAAAGATCCTTAGGTTAAAAAGGTCCTCACAGGGTTGATTGTCACACGTACAAATAGGCTTATCCTCACATCTGCCACTGCATTGGCTTAAAAATCTCATCCACCCAATCTTAAAATCCTCAATGCAACCGGAAAAACGATCCTACCCTCCTTCCCTTTCTTTTCGTACTTCACTGTACATATATCATCACTCCATTTAACATTACTCTCTCTTTCCCTATCTCCTTAGTTTTTACAACAACATGGCTGCAGCGGGAACTGCTGCGATCTCCTTTCCATCCTCCAAGTCCACCTCTCTTCAAAGCAAGACCTTTATCGCTTCCCCAGATAGAGTAGTCTTCAGGAAGGTACGTTTACGTTCCATAACATGTATTGAGAGTGCAATTTTAGCGCTGCAATGTAATTGGTTAATTGGAGTATGATCTGGGGTGTTGTTTCTCAGGTTTCATTGCAATACAGAGATGTTTCTATCAGTGGAACAGTAGTTTCCATCAGATCCCAAGTCACTACGGAGGTACCTGCTAAGGTTGAAAAAGAATCCAAGAAACAGGAGGAAGGTGTGATCGTGAACAAGTTCAAACCCAAGGAGCCATACTGTTAGAGAAGCAGAAGCAGCTGGTGTACAAAGCAGAAAGGCTAGGATTAAAGGTTGCCCATCTTGGGCAATAGATTACATTCACTAGTCATAGATTAATAATGTAGGAGTTGTATACATGTGAATGACTCAAGTAGTGGTCCTCCCACGTGGGTAGTTAGGCTTACGTGGCAATAGTTAGTTGAGACATATAAGTAATGCATGTTGTAACAGATGTCGGGAGATTGGAAATATAGAATACACTTGTTCTTCTTACATATTTGGTGCTTCCTTCTGTTACAGAGAATTACTCTGTATCATTGGTGCTCTCATTGAGAGCTGAACTCAACGACTTTCGTTCTGCATGCAAGGAAAGATGAAGATGCAGGAGCTGGCTGGTGAATTTCTGCAATATCGCGAGCAGAACAATCAAAATAATCAAAGGATTGAGCAACTTTTGATCTCCATGGAGGCTAGGTTTCAAGAATTGCAGAGCAATTTCAAGGAAATTCTACCTCAGATTGTAAGATCATCTGCTGAGAGTTCTTCTAAACCTGATCCTCCTCCACATATACGTGTTTCTCAGAATGCTTCTTGGAGTACCGATGATCCCAGACATGTCTTAAAGTTTGTGAAACCAGAGATACCCAAATTTGATGGTAAGGAACCTAATTCTTGGATCTTCAAGGCTGAATTATTTTTCAAAATTCAGCAGGTTCCAGAACAGATGAGAGTGGAGCTCGCGGGTTTGAGGATGGAAGGGGTAGCAACCGATTGGTTTCAATGGATCTTCAACGGTGGAACCGTTCAATCTTGGGAGGAATTTGTTCGTGCAGTTCGGGAGCGCTTTGGACCATCCAATTACAAGGATGTTCGTGGCGTTCTAGCTAAGCTGTTGCAGAAAGGATCTTTAGCAGATTACATGGCGGAGTTCCAAAGATTGGTGAATCAAGTTTCCAATGTTAGTGATGATCTATTAATGACATTTTTTGTGGCTGGTTTACAACCGGACATTCAAGGAGCAGTCCAAATTCGTTGGCCATCGTCACTTCATCAAGCGATGCAGTTAGCCATTGCTTATGACAGTCATCATGGGGAATTACGTTCCTCTATCTCAAATCAACCAAAGAAGTTTTTCTCTAAACCTTACACAGCAAGCACAGTTGACAAGCCACCTGCATTACCAGCTACAACCGAATTGCCAATAAAGAAAATGTCTCCGGATGCTTTACAAAAGAGGAGAGATTTGGGTTTATGCTATACATGTGATGAAAAATGGAATTCAAAACATAGGTGTAAGGCAAAAATGCTGTTGTTGATCGTTGATGAAGAGGAGCCAGATCGAGAGATGGATGAGGAGATTTTATGGCGAAAAGAAGAAACTCCAGGTAGTAGAGTGGATGCTGCTTTACATTCTTTATCTGGGAAGATTGATGCTCGTTCCTTGATCTTGCTAGTTATGGTTGGCACTCGAGAAGTGCAAGTACTGGTTGACTCAGGCAGTTCCCATTGTTTTATACGAAGACAATTAGCTGAAGAGTTAAGTTTACCAATGGTCAAGGCTACTAGAATGAGAGTGTTTATGGGGAATGGCGAATTTTTAAGTTGTGAAAAGAAATGTCCTCAAGTGAAACTCCAGGTACAGGGCCATTGCTTTGCGGTAGATTTGTTTGTTGTGGATTTATGTGACTTGAACATAGTTCTAGGAATGAAATGGCTAATCACTTTGGGCCGTGTGACTCACAATTATGCTGAGCAATCAATGGAGTTTACTTGGAATAAGAAGTTGATTCTGCTAGATGGGTTGAAAACCAATTCTAGACAAATCACTGAAGATTCTAAGGGTGGTGATTTACATTTGTTAGAGACTTCCTGTCATGCACTTTCAGTTCCAGAGTTGCACAACATTGACTCTCAGGTACTTTCTGATCTTCATCTGTTGAAAGATAAAATTCCTGCTCTAGTTTGGAAAATTTTGTTTAGCTGGCAGCTTGTATTCGACATTCCCAAGTCCTTGCCTCCTTTTCGAGATAGAGCTCATGCCATCCAATTACTGGATGATTCACATCTTGTTAAGGTTAAGCCTTACAGGTATCCTTATCATCACAAAGCTGAAATAGAGAAGCAAGTTGGGGAATTATTATCTGTTGGATGGATTCAGCAGAGCCACAGTGCCTTCTCATCTCCAGTGTTGTTGGTTAAGAAACATGATAACACATGGAGAATGTGTGTTGATTATCGTGCTTTGAACTCCATGACAGTGAAGGATGCTTTTCCTATTCCCACAATAGATGAGCTATTGGATGAGCTTTATCATGCAAGGATATTCAGCAAATTGGATTTGCGTTCAGGATACCATCAAATACGGATGCAACCGGAAGACATACATAAGACAGCCTTTCGAACTCATGAAGGGCACTATGAGTTTAAGGTCATGCCCTTTGGTCTCACCAACGCCCCAGCCACATTCCAAGCTGCCATGAATAGGATCTTTCGACCATATATGAGGAAATTCATTGTGGTATTTTTTGATGATATGCTGATCTACAGCCCTTCTTTGGAGGAGCATGTTACTCATTTGGAAACTGCACTCAAATGTTTGTTGCATAATTCCTTTTATGTCAAGCTTAGCAAGTGTGCGTTTGGTGTGGAGGAGCTTTCTTACCTTGGCCATGTGGTCACAGCTTGCGGGGTAAAGGCTGATCCCAAGAAAATTGAGGCTATGCTTGATTGGCCAATTCCTCAATCTATCAAGCAATTGAGAGCATTTCTTGGCCTAACTGGATACTACAGAAGGTTTGTCAAAGGTTATGCTGCCATAGCTCACCCACTGACAGAATTGTTAAAGCAAGATAAGATTCATTGGAGTAAGGAGGCAGCTGTTGCATTCACGGCTTTGAAGGAGGCTATGGCATCCACACCAATTTTACAGTTACCTGATTTCTCTTCACCCTTTATCGTGGAATCAAATGCTTCAAATGTGGGGATAGGTGCTGTGTTGTTACAAAGGGGTAAACCAATTTCCTTCTTCAGCAAAAAGTTGGGCCCAAGGATGGCAGCCTCCTTTGCTTATGTCCGTGAACTATATGCACTAACATAAGCTATAAAACGTTGGCGTCATTTTTTGCTTGGCTCTCATTTTATTATTAGAACTGATCATCAAAGCTTAAAGGAATTGTTGCATCAAACTATTCAAACGGAAGACCAACAAAAATATGTATACAAGTTGATGGGCTATAGCTTCACAATAGAATATAAATCTGGCATTTCCAATGTCGTGGAAGATGCTTTGTCTAGACAATTTTTTGAGGGAGATACAGCTGTGATGCATGCATTGTGCTCAGAACCTACCTTGGATCTTTGGGAGCTGGTCAAGCAAGAGAACAAAATAAGCAAGGAGTTATTGGATATCCATACAGCCCTGGATAATGGCACGCTTAACAATCCTGACATTCTGCGCAGAGATGATATGCTTTTTACCAATAACCGAGGTTTGCTTAGTTCAAATTCTTCCCTTCGTCCCTCATTATTATATGAAGCTCATTGTACACCACTGGGAGGCCATGCTGGTATCCAACACACCTTCTTGCGTTTATCTGCTTCTTTTACTTGGAAAAATATGCGCAAGGATGTTAAACAGTTCATCCGTGATTGTGTTACCTGTCAGCGCATTAAAAGATCTACCCAAGTGCCATTTGGGTTATTACAACCATTGCCCATTCCCAATGCAATGTTTGATGACTTGACACTGGATTTTATAACATCTCTTCCTCGTTCAAATGGGTACACTACTATTCTGGTTGTGGTTGATAGATTGTCTAAGTATGGACACTCTGGGTCCCTCCTATCTTCTTACACAGCTGCTACTGTTGCCCAACTTTTCTGTGAACTGATTGTTAAGCTCCATGGATTTCCCAAGTCTTTGGTTTCAGACAGGGATGCAGTGTTCATGAGTAAGTTTTGGCGTCACCTATTTCAACTTAGTGGCACCAAATTACATGCGAGTTCCTCCTACCATCCTCAAACGGATGGCCAAACGGAAGTCACCAATCGTTATGTAGAGCAATACTTACGGGCCTTTTGTTCTGAGCAGAATCATAAGTGGTCTCAATTGCTTTGTTGGGCAGAATTACATTACAATACTTCGGTCCATTCTTCCATTAACATGTCACCCTTTCAGGCTGTTTATGGGAAGTTACCCACTTTAATTCCTCGCTACCACTAAGGAGAGGTCAATATTGAAGCTGTCAATATGATGTTGCAACAGAGGCAGGAAGTGGTTGATCACCTTAAAGTGAATTTGGCTCGAGCTCAGGCCAGAATGAAACAAGCAGCTGATAAACATAGGCAGGATAGGACATTTAAGGTGGGAGATAGAGTATTGGTTCGCCTTCAACCATACAGACAGATGTCAGTAGAACGACGAGCCAATCACAAGCTTGCCAAGCGCTATTTTGGCCCTTATATGGTTGAGAAAGTGATTAGTGCAGTAGCTTATAAACTGCAGTTACCTGAATCTAGTATGATACATTCAGTTTTTCATGTATCACTCTTGAAACCATTTTTTGGCTCTACGGATGTAAGTTGTGAGCTTCTTCCTGAATTGAGTAGGGACAACAGGCCAGTCCAACAACCTGTAGCATTGCCGGCTTCATGGCATGTGCAGTTGCGAGGTAAACCACACCATCAGTACTTGGTTCAGTGGTCAGCTACAGTCTCAGAAGATGCAACTTGGGAAGATGCCACTGCTTTTCGTAGGACATACCCAACCCTCAACCTTGAGGACAAGGTTGCTGTCGAAGAGAGGGCTGATGTTAGAGACACAAAAGTAGCTGATGTACAAAGCAGAAAAGCTAGGATTAAAGGTTGCCCATCTTGGGCAATAGATTACATTCACTAGTAATAGATTACTAATATAGGAGTTGTATACATTTGAGTGACCCAATTAGTGGTCTTCCCACGTGGTTAGTTAAGCTTACGTGGCAATAGTTAGTTGAGACATATAAGTAATGCATGTTGTAACAGATGTCGATTCATTGTGAAATATAGAATACACTTGTCTTTCTTTTACATATTGGTGCTTCCTTCTGTTATAGAGAATTACTCTGTATCATGCAACTTCTTTGCAAATAACATCATGTTGCATATAATGGACTTATCACAGTATAAACAAAGATCTTCAACAAGTTCTACTCTCCAAATAGTTGTTTGAAAGAGGAACTCAAAAGCAAAACAAAGCAGCCCAACCAAAGTAGACAAAAAAAGCCACCAACCTCCATACTTTTTGTTGGATTGGCGAATTTCTAATTGTAGTAGTCGTCATGAATTTTTCTTTTCCTTCCTCTTTGAGCTGAAGACGTGTGTTTATTGCTCATTGAGATTGGATTTCACCATGAAAATGAAATGCATAAGTAGTAACGTCTAAGAGGCTGTCAACTTTCGGAGCATTAAATATCAACGACTTCGCTTGGTCGGATGATTTTGTTTCATACATCATGTGTTGTAAATCCTAGGAAAGACTTCGCTTCTCTTTGGGATCTTATAAATCTGAAGGAAGTTTCCTTGAAGGAGTTTACTCATACTCTGACTAGTTCACTTCCTTTCTTCTTCGTTGTTGTTTTTGTTGTTGTTTTGCCCAGTGTTAAAGCAAGAGAAATGAAATGGAAACCAGGCATGGATTAAGAATGTTATTCAATTGAGCCATTCTCATTTTTTATTGTGTGGTATCAATTGACTCTTGTTAATTTCACTTAGTTTAGCCAGGAAGACTTGCGAGCCTTTGGAAGTGGGCTAATGGGGGTGTGGATTAAGAAATTTAGATGGTTTGCAGGAGATATAGGATTTTGGCTTAATGGTAAGGGCCAAGAATCTTGAACAGTTGCAATCGTAAGTTAAAACATTGAGAAGGAAGAAGATTCATCTAATATGAACAAATTATGTTCATAGTCCTGGATTCGTCGAGTTAATGGGTTGTTTTATGTGAGATTCAAAAACACTAATTTTCTTTTTTTTTGAGTAAATACCTTTTTCGGTCTTCAACAAATTTTACGATATCCGCTCTAGTCCTTAGCAAATAAAAAGGCTAGTCGTGGTTCCTAAGAAATTCAAAGTGGACCCATTTTAATCTTTTTGAGGGATTAATGTGGATCTTTTTTGAATTTGTGAGGACCGCGATTTCAACTAAATGGATTCATTTTGAATTTCTTAGGACCACAAATAGTCTTTTTATTTGTTAGGGACTAAAGCAGGTATTGTAAAATTTGTTGAGGACCAAAAAGATATTTACTCTTTCTTTTTTAATACTTGTTAACTTTACCTGCAGAGAATAGCTGGTTTCTGTCTTTTTCAGTATATGCAAATCGTTGTTTTACCAAATTAGGATTAATATAATTTGATTGGCTCCAGGGAAGATTCTGTTTTTTCTTCTTTTCCTTTTGTTTTCTAGTAGCTAAATAGATAGAGACAATAGCTACTATTGATTTGTCTTAAAGAAATTGTTTAAGCAGTATTGTACTAAGCCTTGAATGGATTCTGCCCTTGTCTTTCTTTATCCAAATATGATACTGAGAAGTAGAGCCCTATAGCTTTGAATCTATTATCTATTTGTCCTCTTGATACTGCGTTTTCCAGCTCATGCTGCATTGGTGCTCATGCAGCTACTGCTAGATGTAAGTTAAAATTCAATTGGTGATAAACAGGGTTCTAGAGACGACTTTCAAATCACATGTCATAAATCATAATATTATTAAATGGTGCAATCACATCCCGAGTGTGAATATCCTTTGCCACTTACTTCAAGCATGGTTCAATCTAGCAATAATTCGTAGCATTTTATATATTTGAAACTGAAAAAAAATTGGACTATGAAACTACATATACATTTTTCTTTTTCTTTTTCTTTTTCTTTTTCCCTTTCGATAAAATTATTTACGCAAGTACTGAATATAGCAAGACCAAGAAAGAAAGAAAAAAGCAAATTACTTTTGATATAAACGAGTGCCAATAAATGATTTAATTTTAAAAAAATTCAGGCATCTTGAAAAAGTTTATATTACAGGTTAAAGGTAATTTTTGTTAAATATGTTATATTTTTTGTTTTTCAATCCTAAAACAATGTGTTTTAGAATTAAAGGGGATAATTACTCCCTTATATATTTTTGAAATAATTTTCGAACAGATTCAAGTGAAGACACTGATTTAATCTAATGATTGTTAGACCCGGCCCAGTAACGGCTTTACTTATTAACAACATTGCCAATTCAATCACAACGACAAAATATAGGCAGCTTTTTCCATCCAAATTATGTCTAGGAAGCGTTTGGTACGAGAGATATTTTTTGTTACTGAAAAAAAGAATGTTGGGGATTTTGGTAGGAGAGATATTTTTTTTTACTGGGGGACAAAAGATTGTTGGGGATTTGGTAAGAATTTTTTTATCCTGGGTAAGTTATAAAAAAATGTTTGGTTGGCCAAAATTTTGATTAATTTTACTCATGCTATGTTTGGTTGATGATAAAATATTGATGGGAATGTGAATAAAAATTATCAAAATACCCTTAATTTTTTTAATATAAAAAGTGAGTCATCATCAAATGTTGCTTTTTTTTGGGGAAAAATGAATCAAATGTTAGTTTTTCAGAATCCAAGACCAAGGAAAAAAAATATATCAAAGGTTGAGTGGGAAAAAAATTAAAAAAATTACTGGCATTTTATTCACAATACATATACCAAACATAGTAAATAAATATTCTCCACCCGACTTTCCCATCATTCCATACCAAATACTCATACCAAACACCTCCTATAATCTAAACAGAGGGCTTGCAAGATGAATCCCGCATTTAAAGTTTTGTTTGTGAGTTTGGAGGAGAAGGAAAGGAAGGGAATCTAAGAGGGAGGGGAAGGAAAGTAAAGGGTATTCTCTTTTCCTTATTTGCGAGTTAAAATTATGACAAGAGAGAAAAATACAGAGTTAATGAGATATTTTTATAATTTTACCATTTTAAAAAATGGAGGGTTAAGAAATTGGATATATATATAGAGAGGGTTTTGATTTTAATGCTAAGAGTAAATAAGTAATTTTTAATATTTCCCCCCTCCGATTCTACAAATTGAAGGAACTTTGATTTTAAGGGTGATCAAGGTATTGGAGACTTTTACAAGAATTCCCTATTCTCTTCCCCTATGTTTTTTTAACTCATAAACAAGGAAAAGACATAAATAAAACATTTTCTTTCCTTTCCCACTTAACAATGATTCCCAAACAAGTTTTTACGGTCTTCAAAACATTAATCTCAATTGTTATCTTAAAACAAGTCCAGGGACCCCTTTAATTTTGGACAAACCACCTCTAATAGTGCAACCAGCCTTTTGCCAATCTTCTCCAATTTTAGGACATGTTTGGTGCACATAATAGGATAAAACCTGATAGTATAAGACCTAATATATAATATAATAAGACCTGATTAAATTTTAATACTAGCTAGCGTTTGACATGATATTGTATAAGCTAATGTATTGTATAAGATAATATCATCCAGTATTTGGTAATGTACTATATAATACTAGATAGGATAAAAAAAATATTCTTGACAAAAATATTCTTTAATAAAGAATTTATATAATTCTTCAAAATTTGTCATATTATATTAATTTTTATAAAAAATCTATTGATCTGTGTATTCAAAAAATATATTAATTTTTATAAAAATATTTTTAAAATTAATAAATTGAAAAATTATTTTTTATTTTAATATATTAATATTAAAATAATATATTAATTCTTGATAATTGCATTGGTCAGCAATATTAATACATCAATCCCTCATCAGGCCTTATCCCACCTCCATTAGGCTTGATTAAGTTATACATCATTTTAATGCATTAAAGGACTATGTTGTATAAGCATATACTATACGATGGTCATACCAAACAACTTAAAATTTTATAACATATAATATACGCTTATATTATCAGACCTTATATATCACACCAAATAGACAAGTACGTGTTTAGTATAATTGAATCCATAAAGGGAAACAAGCCTTTACTATATCATCCAGACGAATCAACGGTTAGAGAAAGGCAAGCGTACCCTTTATCCTGGAGTTATACCTGATTTGCTATTTGGCTTAAGAAAGTCTCTTTTGATGCGAGTTGTGTTGGGACCAAACATAAACACAAACGCAATTGCAAAATAGTAAATAGAGAAGGGAGGGAAATATGGACATATAATTTATTCTGGTTCACTTAATATGAGTTATGTCCAATAATATTCACTATATTTTTTCTCACTGCAATCATTACAGAGCATTAAACTTATTGAAAATATCTTCAATACTCTTGATAAGTCTTTGAAGAAGACTTGTTTGGGCATTATTTAATAGGCATAATGATCAAATTTTGTTAGTTTGATTAACTTTTGGTAATGGGCTGCTAATATATATTTTACATTAAATCATTTCAGAAGCCCAAGTTCAGAAAACACAGTCAGCCCAATTAAGTGTGCATGAGGGAAATTGATGGAAAAAGGAAAAGAAAAGAAGAGAGGATAGAAACGAGAAAGCAAAAAGAGGAAAAAAGTGGAAATCATCAAAGACCACTCATTCCCATCAGATATTCAAACCAAACCCTAAGACTGTTTCTTCATTGCTCTTCTCTACGAAAACCCTTAACCCACACAAAGTGAACATCTAACATACAGTTTTGCACCTCAATCAAGCCCACAACCACTCTTGTGTCAATCTCCAACTGAGTATCCATAGAAAAACCCCCAAAGCTTTAATCGATTCAAGAAATCATAAAAAAATACAAAAAAATAATTCCAGCTGTTATTTTGAGGTGAAGGCAGTTACACGCTTGTGGGTGAAAGGATTCAAGTGCAAATCGTGAAGATGTACCTGCATTAGAAGGACTAATCGTTGGGTGAGAACGAACACACGTGGAGGCTGGTGGTTTCTTGATGTGTTCTTGCATGCAGTATGAGCACTATAAAAGGAGCAAGTAACACACTGTAGGGGGCTCTCTTTCTCTCTCTCTCTCTCTCTCTCACCTTCTTATGTAGTTTTCTTCTTCTTCGTCTCTATTTTTATTTTGTTTTTGCATTTTTGGTAATTGTAAGAACTTAGTTTATTTTGTTTAGTTTTGAGCACAGTGTCGAGGCTATCCCAGTGGGTAGTACTCGTTCTGTGATTTTAGCTTTCTGTATTTCATTTTCGTTATTTTTTTTTCCTTTCATTCCTGTAGTTAAAATCCTTATGGATTGTTATCAAAAAAAAAAAAAAAATCCTTATGGATTTGAGCTAAGTTTTCTAAGGGTGGGGTGACTAAACCCCAACCACAGTGACTGGTGTTAATTACTTTTCTGATATTAATGTTTAATTTCTTTAGTTCAACTCTGATTTATATGTTTGAATGTTATTCCATTTTGGCCGTATGGAATATGTTTGCTTAGGAGAAGTTTATTGGGAAGTAAATTTCTCTGGAAAATGAGTTGAGCTCATGGATTCAAATAAGAATTATTAGAGGGAGTAATTCAGAGATGATTTTTACTCCTCCATGTGGCAAAAGGACCTGAGCTTCAAGCTCTTAGTCTCACTAGCTTAGGTGTTAGGAATGTGGCTTCCATACTCAAAAGGGGAGGTGAATTGAGTATTACAAGATTTTCGCAAAAGCCCCCTTCTAGTTTCTAAATAATCTTTTCAAGCAAACTTTGATATGTGGAAAACTAATCAATACATTCAAACAATCCATAATATATAAGATATCACAATTACAGAACTTATTTTAGCATATACAAGATATCAAAGAAGAAATTAAAGTGCTAGAAATAAAGAGTTTATAGAATTGCAAACACAATATATCCTGGTTCGGTCACCACCACTTGTGACCTACGTCTAGACTGAAGCCGCTCGATCAACTCTTTCACTAATGGTCAAGCTTCACGGGTGCTTGACAAAACTTTACAATCTTCCAAGACTTCGGGTTCTTGGATACTTTACAATCGCCAAGTTTATGGGTACTTGGCAACCTTACAATTCACTCCAAATTTACTTAGGTATTTGGCTACCTCTCAAACAATGGGTCTCACAACCCTTTCAACTCAAGAATAGAAAGAGGAAAATATTTAGAAATGAATATACACTCTCAAAGTGTGGATATCCAACTTGAAGCACTATGAGTATATGGATTTTCAAGATATGAGCTCAAATATGTTTGATCTTTGAAAGATATCAAAGAATATGCAAATGATAGTGTAGAAGCTCTCAAATCATCCTTAAGATGTGTAGGAATAATGATCAAATCGTTTGAGGGTCATAAGGAATGTATTTATAATGATCTATCTCAAAACTAATCGTTTATAGCCGTTATAGGCTTTCTGTCACAGGGGGAATTGATTCCCAATGATAACTTTTCCAGAGAGTGGGAATCGATTCCTGCTCATAAGGAATCGATCCCCAGCCTGTTGGAAAGGTTGGAAATACGACAACAATAACATTGTTTCTTATTTTGCGCATAACTTGAGCTATTCTTGTTGTATTGATGTGATATTGGTCTCGTTGGAAAGATAAAAGAAAGATCTACAACTTTTATGATTAACACAAGATCTAAATCCATCATCTTGGATACGAAAAATTATATTGAAGGAAGCAACAAGATTATTCAGCAAATTCTAAGTTCAAATGCGTTCTAACTTGCTTCCAACCACTTTTTATGAAAGATCTTGACTTGATAAATATGTTTTGAAGTTATAAAATATGTCAAGGATATTTTCCATGGAGTTTTCAAATAACTTTCAAGTATATAAAGGTTTTGATTATGCGATTCGAAAAACACGTTTACTTTGAGAAAAACTTGGAGCTCATGCAATGCAATCTACCATATACCCTCACATATATTCTAAGTCCTAAAGATATATTCTAAATATGATTTCAGACTTAGCTTCATGTCATGTTTCTTGGATCTTTACTTGAGCTTGATGCTTTGACTTGTTGGATATGACAATGCTTGACACTTTGTTGGTTTTGCTCATTTTTCACCATAGTTATGATATTGAGCTTCTCTTAGATGTTGTCAATGGTTTGTTGTTTTTGATCTTAGTGTTGGTCTTTTAAATATTCCTTGTTGCTCTTGATCCAATCATTTTGCCACTTTGATATGTCATTACTCTTCTTGTGTGGCTACATCATACATCTTCAATATCCACATATGGTTAATGCTTCTTGCTCTTGATTAATTCTAAGCTCTTTTTGTTGTTGCTACTTTGTAATCATCAAAACATACATTGTATCTACATTAGGGATAAGTTGTGTGAGAACAAAAGGGAAAATGATTTTTAAGGGATTAAAAATCCATAATAGTCTGCCAATTGAAAAAGAATTGTGAAAGAATTTTGTTAAGCAATTGAACACTAAGGGATGTGGGGAAGGAATCAGAACTCAACACTGTTTTTAATTAGATTTATTAATACTTTGTTAAATCTGTTTGTTTTTGATTTAGTAAAATTTCTTATTAATTCTTGCAAAATATAATCAATTTATTGAAAAGTCCAAAAATAATTTTCTCATTTTATTTTATTTCTTCCATTGTTTGCATTAAGAAATTGTTTTCAAATATAAATAAAAAAAACCCCAAATGAACTTTTAATCTTCTGTTTGTTTATTTTATTTTCTGTTTATCAACATTAATCATAGTTTTCTTTTTAGTTAGAAATTCAGTTTTAAACAATTGCAAATTTTAGTCAAGTCAAAAATGTCAAAGATCCTTGTGGGAACAATATTGGGGTCTCAAATATGCCCTATATTACTTATGGCTACGTATACTTGCGCATAACTTGCATAACTGTTAGCAAGGCCAACAACTCTCGTAATACTGAAGATTCAATACATCCTTTATTATATTTGAAAAAAAATAATGTAATTAATTTTTTCCATTTTACCCACCGTTTTATTGATATTTTCACTTAAGTCCCACATTTTCCTATTTCTAGTAAATAAGTATACTTCACTCCAGGGAAATACAAATAGGCTTAGAAACATTAAACAATAGTAGTTATTCATGAGTTCAACTCCAAACTATGAAGAAAATAAAATAAATTTAAAACCCACAACAATATCATGCCTTCTTGATCCCGACAATGACTTTTTTTAGGGTGTGCATGACAACCTTTCCGTAATATTTTTTTTTTTTTAATTTCTGTTCCTGGGAATAAAAATGGATGAGAAACTTATTTGCTAAAACTGGTTAAACTTGTTTGCTAAAACCGGTTTATTTTTTTGTTCCCTAGATGAACCAGTTTAATTTTTATGCCGAGGAACAAAAAAAAGAATCAATTTTTTTTTGCTTTTATCATTCCTGGCACAAAAATAGAATCATTTTTGGCACAAAAATAAAATAATTTTTCCTTCACTCTCTCGCTTCTTCGTACCCCCTCACACACCAACACCGAACCATCACCTGCCTTCAACATATCACTAGACCACTACCCTCCTTCACTGCAGAAGTTCTTCGTCTCCTTCCCTCTCTCTTTCGCGTCCCCACTTGCACGTCTTTCTCCTTCACACAAGAACAACAGGTATGCTCCTCATCTCTTCGTCTCGCTGAATCTTGGATTAATGGTAGAAATAAAAGCTTATTTTGTTACTTAATTTTTCTCCTTTTTTGACATGTGATTAGAACTTGAAGTTGCAAATTTTTGGGATTTTTTAAATTGGGGCTAGGGCTCTTGAATTTCCAAATAGGTGCTTTTGCGTTGTGGTTGAATTCTTCTACAATTGAGTTTGTGAATTGTTAATTTGATGCATTGTGACTGTGGGGGTATGACTGGTTATCTGATTGCTTGAGGGATCACACACAAACCTCATATAACTTTTTTAACCTTAATAAAAAAAACAAAAAAAACTGGTGTCACAAATACAGAGGAAATAGACTTCAACTTCAGTAACAGTCCCACAAGAGGTAAAGTTCTACATGTATCTTTCAAAAAGCAATCTCTGCTAAACCAATTCGATAAGAGCTGCATGAAACATATACTTCTTATATCTACCAATTATCAAATTCGGTTTTGAATTGCTGGTGTCTGATTGAATGCAATTATGTTAGGGGATATCTTAAAACTTCACGTTGTGGCTGGAAACATGATTACTAGTTCTAAGTAAACGAGTTTAGTTCATATATAATTGGTTTAGTTGAATAATTGTTTATTTTAATTATTATTTTGTGGATGAGCATAGTGTTGTGAAAGAGGAAGGATACCAATTGTTTGGGTATGAGCTAGCTAAGATTCCATATTGGTCTTGTCTTAAGGTTATTATGTGTTTGGACTTCTGTGGATTTATGATGGATGGTTCAGTTTCTATTGAGCTTATATATTTTAATAAAATCCACTACTGTAAATATGATTTGTTTTCGTACTAGTTTATTGCCATCTACATATGAAAAATTTTACTGTTTCAAATAATGAGATTAATTGCTTTGGATAAAATTTTACCGCCCTCTTGGCCTATTCTAAATGGGAGAGATTCGATTCAGCCAAATATTTATATTTTCCATCAGAAGGATCCTATAGTAAGAAGTTTCAATGTTTCATTGATTTCAATTTATGTTTTGTCTTTACTTATAAATCCCAATATGTTTTCTAGCTTTTTCAAACACGTTTCCTTGAAAAAGAATCAAATGTTGTTCCTACAAATGCATTATGTACTATCCGCATGAGTTGTCTGTGCATCCACAAAATGGAAAATTATGACACAAAACCAAATAATTATGTAATCGAGTGATTATATTTTAGAAATCCCCTTAATCGCATGTCTTAGGCTTTTCCCGTTTCAATTTTGTGAAGTTTCTTTGCATTTCTACAGGGACCCCAACCATACGGGGATATGAACTTGACACATAAGATGCAACAAATGGTATTATGCCTAAATATATAAAAATACCAAATATGAGATAAATAATAAAAATGGAACTTTAAACTGATTTTATGAGGGTGGGGGAAGAGAAAAGACTCATAGAAGAGCTATCAAGTTTTTGAGTGGAGTTCTTTGATGCATCATCTTCAGAGCTTCCTTTGGGTGAGGTAGGAGAGATACATGCAACTCTTGGGTTCATAATATATGTAATCGTAGGGCAAGCATCCAATTACACATAAACCTTATAGTTTTATCAGACTATTGTTCACCAGGTTGAGTATGTAAATTTCTAATTTTTGATGTTATGGTTTATTTTTTGACATGTTATCAACAAGGAGTATGGCATCCGAAGGGTTCGTAGCAAAATGGACTGATAAAAACACACATCTTTTTGTTAATTTGCTGGTAGAGGAAGTAAAAAAATGGAATAGAACAATCTCTACCTTCAGTAACAAAGCATGGAAAAGCATTAAAGATGAATTTACAAAACAAACAGCGCTTGATTACACACTAAATCAACTGAAAAACAAGATGAATAAACTTAGACAAGAATATTCAAGTTTCAAGAAATTACTAAGCATATCTGGTTTTGGTTGGAACACTGTTTTGAAAACTGCTACAACCGAGGATGCATCTTTATGGGATGTCCACATTAAGGTAACTTTTTTTTTTTTTTTTGATAACATTAAGGTAACTTTTAACATAGTGTTTCCTATGATTTCTTATAAATTTGTTGATTTTTTTAAACATAATTAGGTAAAACTTTTGTACAGGAAAATCCCCAATGGGAGAAATTTCGGAAGAATGGCCTTCCTTATTGGGAAGAGTTAGTTGAGATATTTGGGGATGTTTATGCAAGTGGAGATAATGCCATAGGAAATGCTGAGGTACACCAAATTTCAGATGGAGATGGTGATAATATTGACAATCTTGTTGAGACGCCTAGTCCTGTACTACATAGACAAGAATATAAAGAAGATAAGCATATGCTTAATGAAGATTTATTTACATCTAATCTTGTTGAGACGCCCAGTCATGCACAACATAGACAAGATAGGACGCCAAATGCAAAGCGTAAAAGAGGTAGTAGGAATACAGATATTGCAAAGGCATGTTAAGTCATTCAGGATTTGGTTAAGATTAGACAAAACCAATGCCACCGTAATTATGCTAATTCTGCTACTACAAAAATGAATGAGGATCCATACTCAGTTGAGGCTGCAATGGATGTATTGAATGACATGGTAGGATTAGAGAATGAAGTGTACCGCAAAGCAGTTGATCGAGTGGTTGAAAGCGAAGCATGAAGAGTAGAATTTATAAAGGCTCCACCTGAGAGGAGAGCTTGTCTCCTATAAATTTTTAAATGAATGAAATTGTGTTGCAACAAACTTAATTTTGTCTTGTTTAGCGGTGTTGAAGACCATATTTTAATTCTTTTTTCGTATGACTATGTTATGGATATTTTTTTAATTTTCATATTTTGTATGACTATGATGAGGATACTTTTTAAATTTTCATTTTTCGTATGACTATGATGTGTAATTTTTTTTTTGTTAATGTGACTTATTTTTTGAAATATGTTAGCATGAAATTAATGATGACAATATCTATTGATGTAGTATTGTCATGGCTGATGCTCTTGTTTGTCTGACTTGTGGGCAATATTTTGAACCTCATACTGACGACGAATCAATAGATGAAGATCTTGTTATATCAAACTTGTTGAATATTATTATTAATAATTCAATACATACCAAGGAACCCATTGGAGATAGTAGCCTGACAGGGGCTGAATGGGTTGCAGAACTTAGATCTGGCCACTCAGATAGAATATATGAGGCATTTAGAATGTAAAGATTTGTGTTCAACAAAATTTGTATGTTGATGACACAAAAGGCTGGTTAGCAGACAGTAGATATATTAGGGTTGATGAACAATTAGGAATTTTTTTTGTACTTGATTGGACATGGGAGTTCAAATAGGAATGTTTGTGAGAGATTTCAGCGATCAGGGCAAACAATTAGCAAGTATTTCAGCAAAGTGTTGAATGCGATGCTTCAATTAGCACGTGAGATAATCAAACCACCTCCTTTAGATATGGTTCCAAAGGAAATTAGGGACAATCTTAAACATTTCCCATACTTCAAGGTAAGTTTTTTTTAAGGATTCAATTATTTTTTATTTTCAAAATTTTATTTAATTATTTTCAATTTTAATATTTGATTTTAAATATTAGGATTGTATTGGCGCAATTGATGGCACTCACGTAAGTGCTACGTTACCTGTAAGAACCTGCACCGTTAATTAAGGAAGTTAATTAATTGATTATGAGAAATTAGGAAATAATTTCATAATTGACCCTAATAATTATGATAATGCTTGGATAATTATGGTAAGTTAATAAGAATGCTGAAAGTCGCTTTTCTGACGAAAAGTGCAGATACCGGTTCTGCTACCCGGTATAAATGCGTACCGGTGAAGTATTCCAAAAAATTATAAAAAGTGTGTATATGTCACTAGAATAATATATAAGACTTGTAAAACGAGTTTCAAGTCAAAATGATGAGAACTGGTGCCAGAACTGATAGTGGCTATGGAAAAGCGCGTACCGGAAAGGTGCTGCGAAAAATAATATAAAAATATGATAATTCATGTAAAATTGAGTAGGTTCAGATTCTAAAGTTTGAGATTAAAATGCTAAGCGTAGCTATTAGTGTTAATACAATGTGGTTAGTGTTAAGTGGACTATATATAGTCACTTGCACACAACCCTAGGCTGATACTCAGCCATTCTATGCATGGGTTTTGTGTGTGTAGCTGCTGCCTCCCTCCCTTTTCACTGTTCCATTGGTTTTTCTCCATTAAATCCTTCAAGACACCATTTTTATAAGAGATTATACACCTTGAACACTTGTAGCTTGTGAGAGTTGGCCTTGGGAGGGTGTGGAGTGCATCATTCTGAGTTTGTGGCCTCTATAGTAAGGTGAAGTTGCTGACTTTGGGGTTGTCTTCTTGGGTTTGGTTTGTGTGACCTTGTCCTTGGCTTCTTGAGCTTCAAGAAGCCACCGTTTGGCATAAAGGGTCAAGCTTGAAGTGCTTTTTCGTGGGTCTTTGAAGTCAGAACCTTGGTGTTGTATTGAAGGCTCCATTTATGTTTCATTTTCAGAGTTTGGAGCTCTTGAGGTGCGTCATGATTACCTCTTTGTCATTTTGGAGTTTTAAGCTTGTTTAATCGGTTAATAAGTGAAACTTTAGCCATTTGAGTAAATGAATGTGTTTCTGAGTTCATAACATGTTGATGTTTATCTGTTTAGGGAGTCATTGGACTCCCAATCGCATTTGGACTCTTAAGAATGGGATTATGAAGATCACTGTTCGTATTTCCGCATTCTGGTGAAGAAGTATTCAAATACTTGTTCACTGGTAGTCGAATACTCCTTGCTGGAGTATTGGGATACTTTTCTGTGTTGAAAAGTATTCGGATACCTTGAAGAAGTAGTTGAATACTTGTTCACTGGTAGTCGAATACTCCTTGCCGGAGTATTGGGATACTTTTCTGTGTTGAAAAGTATTCGGATACCTTGAAGAAGTAGTTGAATACTGAGTAGTATTCGAATACTTGGGTATTGGTATTCGAATACCATGTGGTATTCGAATACTTTAATGAAAGTAATCGAATACTTTCTGGAGAGCTGGAGTATTCGAATACTACTCGTGGAGTATTCAAATACTTCCTGCAGAAACAGCATGCAATGAGTTAAAATGAGTAAGAAAGACTTAATCACTTAGTGTAATCTTGAGTAATGATTATTGATGATTAATTATTGCTCAAATAGTTTGTGATTGTGCTGTTTGTGGGCCTTGAGCTAGTGTGGACTCTTGGCATTGGATAGTTAGCTTGCAAGGTAAGCTTTCGTGTCCTCGGCTTTGCCATTGTTGGTTTCACCATGTCCCATGGGGGGATGGTTTATATGCATAATGTTGTTTTCATGTATTATTTTGATAAACGCTGTTGAACTGTTAAATGCGAGTGCCTTTATGATATGCATGTGGTGTTCAACTTATACGGTAAGCCTGAGTATGTGGTACATACAAGATTGTGAGGCTGTGGTTGAGGTGCAAGCGATGTTCCTTGTACTAATTGTAGGTAATAGACGTATTCCTGCATTTCTCTGGCCAGTAGAATAGTTATAACACACATGGCATGAATATCTGTTGCACTGCATTGAGTTTTGGAACTTATACTGTTAAATGCTTTTGAACTTATATTGCACGTGTAAGTGAGCTTGGGGTGGAAGATCCTTAAGGACCCCTTATCTTACTGAGATTTCTTGTTTAGAGATCTCACCCCACGTTTGGGGACACTTATTTCAGGTTTAGGTAACTTGGAGGCTGATGCCTCTGGCGGCAGGAGGCCGGAGCTTAGTTGATATATTTATGTTGTATGCTGACATGACTGGAATTGGATGTTGTTTATGTTTTTTGACTTTATATTGATATTTGAGCTGAGACTCTTTGTGGGCTTGTTGCCTTATTGGGTGAGCATGGGGATTGTCCATGCCACATTAACTTAACCTTATGTTTAGTTGCTCTCCGAGGTAGTTAATAATGTATCAGGATATTGTCTGGACTACGTGTTGTAGATCCGTGACTTAGATACTCACATTTATGTTATAAGGTATTTCAGTTAATTGTCTTTTGCAATTTACATACAGACGATATTTTATGAAATGAATTAAGTAATTCAACTTGGCTAATGATAATGACGTCATAATTGAAAGAAAAAGATATTCCGCATTTTTAAATTAAGCATGGCTTAATACGATGATATAATAACAAACCGGATATATACGGGGTGTTACATTACCTGAGAATAAACAAATACCATTTAGAGGCAGGAAACAAATTACAACCCAAAATGTCATGTGTGCATGTTCCTTTGACATGAAGTTCACTTTTGTGTATGCCGGATGGGAAGGATCAGTAAATGATTGTCGTATTTTTAGTACTGCGCTTGAAACTCCTAGGTTGGAATTCCCTCATCCCCCACCAGGTATGATGAGTTTATACAGCAATGTGAATGACATTTTTTTGTAGTTTCACATTGGATTGTCCTTATTATTGCAATTTATATATTGGTAAATTCTTGTCAACATGTAGGCAAATTTTATGTCGTTGATTCTGGATACCTAACTAGGGATGGTTATTTAACACCATTCAAAGGAGAGCGCTATCATTTGAATGACTATAGAGGAAGACAAAATCAACCCAGATCAACTAAGGAGTTGTTCAACCATAGGCACTCTTCTTTGGGAAATGTAATCAAACGATCATTTAGAGCTTTGAAGAATAGGTTCCCAATTTTGCGTAAAATGCCTTCATTTTCATTTCAGAAGCAAGCTCTCATTGTGATTGCTTGTTGTGCAGTACATAACTTTATCAGGGATCATCAGATAGCAGACAAAAATCTAGCACATTATGCAAATCCCAACATTGCAGCATCAACCCATACATCTGCAACTATAGATGATGAAGGCTCCTCAAATCAAGTGACCCAAATAGACATTATATTAAGAAAAATATTGCAAACCAATTAGCTATAGACAATCAGTTGCGCCTAATATGATGTTGACGAATTAAGAGACATATTCGAAATACATTGGAGACTTGTCATTTTTTTTTTGTTCAATGCAACATCAATTATTTTTTGCTTTACGTTATTACGATGTCATGAAAATTTAGTTGAGTGATATGACTTATGTATATGTATTTATTTATTCATTTGTATCATTAATATTAAGGTAATAATATGATATTAAATAATAAAATGGTCAAGGGAATGAGAAACAAAAAAATATGAATTGTGAAGATGATTGAAAAATAATATTTAAAACTATATATTAGTATTTGTCGTAAAAAAAACTATATAATAAAATATTATAAATTTTTAGATAATTTTTTTAAATATGAAATTTGGCATTTCGGTTAAAATTTATTGTCATTCGTTATTTTATACAGTTGATGAAATCTATAAACAAAAGTAAAGAAATAGATTTTTATTGTGTTATCAAACGTAAATTTGATTCTCGGAATAAAAAAAATATGTTATCAAACGTAATTTTGATTCTCAGAACAAAAATAAAATATGTTAACAAATGTAATTTTGATTCTCAGAATTGTTCCAAAATACAGAAATAGAAAAGAATAATTTCTTTTCAAAAACAATGCCAGAAATTAAAATGATTGTTACGCGCAGCGTTAGTTCCTACAAATAAGAATTGTCGTCCGAATGCGAAAAATTAGTCTTGTACCAATACTTATTCTTTCGAGGCCCCAATTTTTACTTTTACCAATACTTTATAGACCTGAGTTACGAGTTCTCCTACTACATCTCTTAGGTCACATTTTTCATGAAAGAAGATATTTTCAACATCTGCAAAACTAATGAAGGAATTTAATTAATACCAATTTGATATATTGTAATCCATATCTCCATTCAGTTTGATTGCAGCCACTTGAACCAGTGCATGCACCATGGCAAATATGGATGCATATCAGCCAATTTATCTAGAACCAAGAGCTTGTTTTAATATTAGATTTGATTAGATACTAACCCACTCGTGGAGATATTGATATATACAATTTGTTAGTCTTGCCAATTAGCACCAATGCTTAAAATTGATCTCTCCATATTCTCCAAGATCCCATTCAATGTTCCAAAACATGAAGCAGTACTTGTGAAAATATATTTAGATTTGGTAGTTACAATAGCTTAGTTGATGAGGAACTTGAGGTAAAGCTTTACTTAACATGCACAGCCATTTGTCAGGTATACAATAATAATATGGAAGAGAAGACCATGTACAATCTCACCTACTTCTGATATATTCCACTCAAAATAAACGATGTGATAATAGTTGGACATCCATTTGTACTGTACTCAAATTGATTCTGTATAATCTGTTTCTTTCAATTTTTTGGTACTCTAATATATGAAACAAATTAAATATGTGAAACAAATATGTGATCTATGCACTTACTTCGTTCTCTTTTTATTTTTATTTTTTTTAGGTGGCAAATTTCAAATGAGAGGACATGAAATGGAGAGAGGTGATTTTGATCCATCAGATTTTAGGCATGGCTTTTCAATATAATTAAAATTAAAGGTTTTAAAGTTTAATTCTACTTTATCATAATATATATGTATTCAGTATATATTTGTTTGGACTACTTGCGCGAAAAACCAATATTATCTTAGCAAAGTGGCTAACGTTTAACACAAACATTAAGCGAATTAAAAATAAAATAAAATCTAGTAGGTATAACTTTTGGAGTATCAAATATCAATGACAAAACTATATAAACTTGGGTCCGAGAGAAAAAATAGCCAGTAATTGGGTAATGGTCTCATGAATGGTCCATTCAGTGATCTTCAATCTTACCAACCGTTTAAAGATTTCGACATGACCGGGAAGAATCCAACCTTACTTGCTTTACATAGAGATGGACATTGCACCAAACTCTCCTCTGATCACTCCCACACCATACATATGTATCTCAATTATTGGTTGATCTTTACAATGTATGAGTGAATAACAATATAAACTCTTATGCAGGTAATCTTATACTAAGTTAAAAATGCATAAGAGCATAGATATTTTTTCTGCCACATTCAGTGGATGGATATATCATTTTAATTTTATATTTCTCTAATATATTCTCTCATACGAAAATTTGTTGGGTTTGAAAGAGTAGATGATATATTGGCTAATGATCACTTGATTATGGTGGCTCTAATACTGTGTAAAAGATTATTTCATCTAAAATATCAGGTTGTTATGCAAATATATGTACCTCTATCAGAATATTGAAATTATAAATAATCATTTTAGAGGAAGGTTATACTTATCATCAGCTAAATTTATTACTTTTACAACTAATTTAATCACCGTTATATTAGAATTAAATCTAACGGTGATTAGTTACACCTTATAATCTTAATTTTTTCTCTCACATCCCCTCTATGCCTCTCTCTCTCTAGGTTTCCATCCCCTCTCTGTTTGCCTCTTTCTCTCTCTAGATTTGAAAGGTTCAATTAATGGCATCCTTGATTCAACAATTTAGAGATCGAATTCAGGGAAACATACATGAGAGCGTCGCCACTTTTAGGCAAGGAAGGATAATAGATGAGTATATAAAAAAAGGGATATATATGTATCATGTCACAACAAATTTTTTGTTTTTCCTGTAGACACAAGTTTAGAAGAGAGAGAAAGTGAAAGTAAGAGAGAGAATAAAAAATCAGTGCACCCCAACTAACTCTGTGTCCGTAGGAAAAATAAAAATTTTCCTATTACATGATAGATTTATATCCCATAAAAAAAACTCTAAAGCATTTGTGGTAAATGCTACCAACACCCTGAAGGAGAAATGATTCGGATACTTGGGCAATATAATAGTCAAAATGAGAATGTCCATGGATCCTATGAAGATTAAGAGTATACTGCAATGGTTTGGGTTTGTCAAAGACAATAAAAAATTCGTTAAATCGTTCATTAATCTTATTAAAAATGTATTTTTTTATTACTCAGTTCGCTGATCTGGAGGGGTCTTTTGCTCAGATCTAGGTTGCTGCACCTGATTAGTTTATTTCTTCTTGCTGTTTTGTTTTTGGGGCATTGCCCCATTTGTTTACCGAAAAAAAAATAAAAATAAAACTAGAGAGAGAAAGAGAGGGGATGAAAACCTAGAGAGAGGCTTTCAAAGAGGGGATGTGAGAAAAAAAGTTAAGATTATAAGGGGTAATTAATCACTTTAGATTTAATTCTAATCTAACAATGATTAGTTTGGTTGTAAGTGTGATAAATTTAACTGGTGGTAAGTATAATCCTCCTTATCCCCATCATTTCAACTCAAAAGCTTAAACTGATAGGTGAGACTATACTAATGATTTTTTATATTTTTCTAACATGCTCCCTCATATTACTGGGCTTGAATTGTGATAATGCACAGACTTATTTTTTTTTTTTTTTTTGGGTATGCAATGAACAAACTTATTTACTTGTGCTAAGAAACTCCACAAAATTTAATTAATTATTAATTAAATGAGGGACAATGACATTCGAACTTGTAACACCGAGGTTCTGATACATGTTAAAAGTTATTTAACTCAAAAGTTTAAGCTGATAAGTGAGACTACATTAATGATTTTTATATTTTTCTAACAAAAATAATTATTTTCTTAATTTTATTGTATAAATATGAGCATTAATTATTACATATAGGTAGTAGCAAAATCAAATAGAAAAAAAATTAGGCGGTGAGGATTTGGATGATCTTCTAAAATATTAACATGAATAATCTAATCCAAGTCCTGCACCTAGCAGAAGTTCGGGTAATGGTACTCTAAGTACAAATCCTAAATTTGTCGTGTACTGAACTGACTTGCTATCATTTGGGTCTGTTCATTTATGCCAATCTTGTCGTATGTATCAAATAAAATAAATGGTTACCCACGTTCACTTAGGAATCGTCAACAAAGCACCAACTGTTTTATTTTTATTTTTGAAAAATTTTAGTCATTTACTCATTCACTATGATTTTTTTTTTTAACTAGCTTACACGCATTCACTTTAGTTATGCCAAACTTAATACACTGAATCACATTTAATTAAGCACTTTGGCTTAATTAATTGGCATGGAGAAAGTGGAAACCCCTCCAAGCCCTTCAACCAAACCAACATTGCCAGCTATTTGCAATTATACACATCTGACTCAAGATGAAGACCAAGAATCTGCATCTCAATCTTGCACCTAGAGATGATAGTTTCTTGGGATGTTAACAAAACTGGTAAAAGAACATGCACTTGACTGATAAGTGATATAATAAAACGAGTCTCGAGGAGAAGGTGCATGGTGTGCAGTTTATAGGGTGAAGGGTTCGAGAAGATCATGAGTATATATATATGTAGTAGTACCACGGTGGCATTAATTTGTAGAATCTTATAGTAATCAATTAAATGATGATTGCATATCATTTATACATCAATGCTAGTAACTTAAGTACACTCATTTAGACTTTAGAAAATATAAAAATAAAAAGTGAGGTTGATTATTTAATGGGGTTTCCTCGTTGGCTTTTGTGTAGAGACAGACTCAGCTCACGTTGTTCAATAATGGATTAGTACCTCAAATTAAGGTTCTCTCTTTCTGTTAGATTTAATGGTACACGAGAACCTTTTAGATGGCATAGCTCGTGCATTCCTTTAACCACCACTATTATGATTATTATTAAAAATTATGTAATAATATTATGATAAAATACATTATGAGATTATGATTTCTTCTATCATATAAGATAAAGTTATCTTCTACAATATTAAAATAACATTATTTAGAGGTGTAGAATAAAAACTAAAGGATATTTTAAAAATTTTACTTTCCCATTATAACATGTATTTTATAAAATGCTATTTATTTTTTATTCTATATCCCAAAACGATATTATTTCAGGGTTGCAGGAGATAATTTTATCTTTAGATAAATATTTTTTTCCATTATATATATATATGCAAAATAAATTATGAAATTAAAATGTACTTCTTTAATTTTTGAAACAATAATTTTAATTCAATAATGTATTTTATAAATGTATCTTTTGGTTAAATTTAAAGACACAAATCTTTCTATAGTTGTGGTCGGTGCCTGAAACCTCAGTGCCACGAAGCTTCGTCCTATATTGTGCACACAGCACCCCACCACTAGCTGCCAAAAATTGCAGTTACTTGCCACGCTTGCTAAACTGAACCATGTAATATTCTCTTTGACTGAACAAAGGAAATTAAAGAAAAGCATAGAACAAAGGGGAAAAAATGTATTGGTTAGACGTGACTGAAGAACAATGTCAATGTCTTGGATGGAGTAATGATCCTAATTTTAGTCTATTGCAAGTTTTAGATATGATATGCAATTGTAATTTTGATTTGTACATTTTTTACTCTTTCTTTTTTATGTTTCTTCTACTTTTGATTTATAATATAAAGTTTGTGTATTGAACCAACATAAGTTACTGCACACGGTGAGAGATTTTTCTTCTTGAACTTTTATGTCAAGTTCAAATTTTCACGAACACTCTTATAAGAAGAAATTAATTATAGATAAAAAGAGCCAGCCATATAACAGGTCAATATACGTTGAATTTTCAGTACAACTACAAACATAACAACAAAATACAAGAAAGGAAAAAATATTTTATTTTTATAAATAAGATGTACGAAAAAAACACGCATTCGGACCCATTAAAAATAGGGGGTGATGGAGAGATCTGATCACCGAATTTGTATATACTTGAAGGGCTGTCTAATTTTGACACGCTTTCAACCAAAAATTTTCTGATCCATTCATTGATTGATATTTATATATTTATTTTAAACAAAATTATATAAGCATATGGACCTTATTAGTTTCATCAATGATGTGTTGTACATTTCATTATCACCTGATTTCTTTCATGAAAAGGGCCTACAAATATCTGGCATATAAAGAACATTTTTTGAAGTAATAGAACGACCACATCATGGTAGTCCCCATTCCCTCCAATTATATATATGAAAGAGTAAATGTGGCTTGGAACTTATAAGATAAGATAATAAATGGTAGTTGGTCCACATTTTAACTAAAAGGCGAAAATTCATGTGTTAAGATAGCTAGAGGATGACTACATCAATAATTAAGTTGAATCATTGCCCAGGCCGGTCGATTAAGATATACCCTAAACCTAGACCCTTAGGGCTTAGGGCAGTTAATCACCCCTTACATATTAATATATATAGATGGTTCAGATTATTTTATATCAGTATAAATTATATTCTTAATCTTAAATATTAATACTATTTACATCTAGCGACTTTTACTTATTATATATATATTAGTCATTGAATGTAAGAAAATCTTTAACCAACATACCAAAAAAAAAAAAAATTAGGTGAGGTTCAACACGCAGGTATCTCATCAAAACCAGAGCAAACCTCCCAACAAAATCCTCACATTAGTTACGAGGATTTAAACTCACGTCTTTATATGAGATATGAGCCAAATCCACAACCAATATATCCACCCTTATCAATAATATATATTCATTTTAATATTGATAATATATACTTATTTATGCATATATATGTAAATACATTCAAAACAAATAGATATTCTTAAAGCATTAAAGATTATAACTTAACCATATAGTGATTATTTAAATTAACTTGCTTATTATAAATATTGTAAATAACATGAAAATATGAAGTAATAATATGATTTTTTTAGTATACCGACTCTAATTATCTCTTTTGAGAGTTGACCTTGGGGTATCTCCATAAATTTCAATTATTTGAGTTGGCTACAAAACTAATTCTGAATCAAAGTTTAATTAGTCATAATTAAGAATTAGGGTTTAATCACAATTAAAACATCTCATCACCGTTAATTTTTTTTATATTAAGTGTAGAACAAATATTATCCATAAATTTAGGCGAAAAAAGAATATTGGTTTAGAATTGCAAATGCTTTACCATTAATATAGCTTTTTAGACACACGCCCCCGTACGCATTTCAAGATATGTACTTTCCCAATGTAATACATACCTAATTTATTTTAGTGAGTAATTTGAATGCCTGAAGATTCACCTTGAGATTTTGTTGTTAAACATTACTCTTAAAAAGCGGATTTCGTAATTTTCTAGTTTTGTAGTTTTGTCCTTATTGAAGTTGTATTTTATTGATTAGGAAAGGATAGGCCCTTTACTTCTCTTTAGTTTTGGTTTTACTTTTCCTTCTTTCTTTGTCTCTTTTATCGATCGGTGCAAGAGTTTCTGTTCAGGTGCCAATATTTATCTATTTCTTTATAACCTTCACAGTTCACAACTTCACACTACTTCCCATGGCAGCTTCTGGATTTAAATAATCTTTGATCAACGAAGGTCTCAGCTTATGGGAAATGATGTTTTGTTTCTTTTGTTTTTTCTTTAGTAAATATTTTTGTTTTTAATTGTTGTATACATGTTGTTACAACAGAAAAATAATACTCTAGTGTAAAAAGGATTAAATATAAATTTGAATTATTTCTCACAAATTGCCGTAGCCGGTAGATGTACTATATCATGTGAATCTTACTCCATTCACTTAATTATGTATAGGCGGCAATCGATCCAAATTTAACAATTAGCTTCCCAAGTTGATGCCCAGTATATACGAACATTGTTTAGTACAATTTTTTTTTTTTGATAAACTGTTTAGTACAATTTTTTTTTTTTTTTTTTTTTTTTGGTAAACAATTTATTTAGTACATAAAAGTGAAGAAGTTTCATTTAATTTAAACTTTTTACAATTACTTAAACTCTTTTTACAAGCACAAATAAATTTAATGGCTTCCCCAATATGTGCATTATTATTCTAAACTATTTCACTTTCTTCAATTGATAGGAAAAAGAGAAAACTAAATTAAAAAATTTATAATCAATTTTCAAAGTATATATATTAACCCTATATTTACGTAAATTTGATAGTTATAATTTACAGAATTATATCAATTAATTAATTATCGATCCTCAACAAATCAGAGCTATTATGTGCACGTAGATGAATGGTTAAAGTTTAGAGTAAGATTTCTTGTTTTTAAAATAGTATAAACTAATCATATCCCATACACACACATATATATATATATATTAACCCATTAATTAATTACATTAAGTGAGCATTTGATACGTTCTCAATAAATATTTGTATTAATTAATTTAAAAACTATTAGAAACATCGTACTTAAACAATATACATAAGAATAGTTTTGGTGTATTGTTTTTGACTTATTTTATGAAAGTAAATTCTAAGTTTCATTCATCCAAAAATAAAAATAAAAATAAAAATAAAAATTAGTTAAACCTTACTCAATTCGCAAGTTTTGTTGTAAAAAAAATTGTGAATATTCAATTAATTAATGAATGCCTGTATACGCCTGCATAGTCATAGGAAAAACACATATTAAACGTTTAATTTTCCTTAAAAAGCTAAGATCAAATTGAAAGGAGGAGCAAATAAGAAAGGATTAAAGAAGAAGAAGAATCCATAATCAAACTTGGAAAAGTTAATTAACTCTAGCAGTCACAACTCACAACTTCTTAAAGCAAAACAAGGAAGCCACACAACCCACAAGTTAATTACAAAAAGAAGGAACCCCACCCCACCATGTGAGAATCCAAACCCCAAAAAATCAAAAGTCACTCTTTTCTCAAAGGGCAATTTCGTCAATTCGAATCCACTCACTTCCATAATTATTAACCACATCATTATCACCATTATTATTAAAATCCTTCATTTGCATTAATTACAAGTAAGGTTCTTCCTATATATACACACAATACATCTTCCAAACCTTCAATTCCCCTCTTCAAACAATTCCCCAACATTCAAAGATACATTGAATTTTTTTTTTTTCTAATTTTTTTTTCTGATCAAGATTCAAACCCTAGATCAGTTTTCTACTCTTTTTTCTTCATAGAACAATAATGGGTAACAGCTTAAGGTGTTGTTTGGCTTGTGTTCTTCCATGTGGGGCTCTAGACTTGATCCGAATAGTGCATTTGAATGGTTATGTAGAAGAGATTACACGTTCAATAACAGCAGGAGAGGTTCTCAAAGCAAACCCTAATCATGTTCTAAGCAAACCAAGCTCCCAGGGTGTTGTTCGCCGGATTTTGATCCTCTCGCCGGAAACTGAACTCAAGAGGGGCAGCATATACTTCTTGATTCCGGCATCGTCTTTGCCGGAGAAGAAACGCTTAGTTGGAAAGGGAAGCATTGGCGACAGTGATCTCAACAAGAAGAAAGCTTCATCAAAAGAAAGCAACAAGTGTTATGATAATGATGGTTACTCTTCATCACACCACAAAGTCTCTACTCACAAAGTCTCTAAAGAGAAGAAATCCTCACGCCGGGATCGCCGGAAAGGTCGTGTCGGAATATGGCGGCCTCATTTGGAGAGCATCTCGGAAGATTAGTTTTATCTTTCCGGTCGCCGGCCGGTACCGGAATTCAGCATGTCCGAGAGGAGAGGGAGAACCCAAAAAAATGGTTCAACTATTGAAATATACCAACATGACCTTTTTTCCCCCTTTGTTTTATAAATGTATGTGGGTTTTTGATTTTGTGGATAAAAAAGTTTACCTTGCTTTCCTATATTTTTTTTTTTTATTTTTTTTTTTGGTTTTTGGGCTGCGGATTGCCATGGTTGAATTGAATTTGATCAAATCTTATAATATGTTTGCTTCATATAAGGAAAAAATGGAAAAAGAAAATTAAGTAATTTAATTTGTACCCCACAAATTTGAAATCCAAGCCATCTATTTGTCTTAACTGGCTTGTCTAAATGAAAATTTAAGGGTAGTTTTTGTTCTTTAATTTCAGCGATATAAACATTGTGGCATCCGGCCCATTACAATGATGCAGATGATATGAAATAATTTTGAATGTGAGGCCCCTTTTCCAATGATTAAGCCTAATTTAATTTTGAATATTTCATTGGAACATGCATGTTAAGCACATATGTCTACTTAAGGAATCTATCTATTGCAGATAACAAAAAAAAATTAAGACTTAAGTTGACATTAATTATCATTTCATTTAATAAGCAATTTGTGCGTTGGCCTTGCGTGTTATTCCACCTTAAGGTGATGAACAGTTTAAGTATTGCAACAATTCATGTACGAATAATTAGAAAAATATACAAGTATTTTTCGTTCTTGCCAAGAAGTCAAAGTAAAACTTGAGCATATATTTAAGAGATTTTCTTTGGCAACTAAGGGAGGGGATTTCGGGTAACAACCTTATATTTTTTGAAGCAAAAGAATAGATTATGTTCCAATTAAGGTTGATGATTGTGAGACTACGCTTGCTCCCCCCAACCTTAATTCTTTTCATGATTAACATGTTATGAGTAAATTCATGCTAGGTTAGTGGAACTAGTTGGCTATTAATTACTGGCACTTAAAATGATTCAATATTAACTTTTATATATATATGTATGTGTGTGTATTATATTTCAAAGCTTATATATAATATATATAGAAAACAATACCATAATTATATATCTTGAGTTACAAATTATTGAGTGTAAAACTATAACCAATTGAGTGGTTCTTGTGAGTCATACATTTGGCAAGAAAAAGATAGTAGTAAACATTAGTGGAAAAAAAATGTGGGGCTTAGTGTGTGAACTATGAAAGAGACTCTACAATTTTCCCAAAAAAAAAAAAAAAAAAAAAAAAAAAAAAAAACGAAAGAGACTCCACATACCCCTGATTTCAAAATGAAAAGAAATGTAGGTAACTTATCTTGTTGTCATTGAAACACCAAAATAGTTCTGAAATAGCGACATCTCCACGCTACATTCATAAAGAAACAAAAGCAAACAAGCTGGCATATCTTCCTTAACTTATTTCATATTAATTACTCACTTCTTCACATGGATTCCCCTCTTCTCTCTCCCATATTAATATTAGACAATTCTTTGCACATCCCTTTGTCAGACTCCAACTCATCCATATATTATTATACTAATTCGTTTGGACCTATACCTACTTTGGTTTCACTCCTCTAGATCATACCCATAAATCCACATCTGTTTTGGTGAACCTTAAACCGTAATTAACTGATTGTTGTTAGTTAATTAGTTTTCTTTTTTCGAAATCAAATGGTTTAACTTTTCATTTTAAACCACATAGCTTAAAATATAGCATTGATTGGATGCCCCTCTATCAAGGTGCCATCGATTTGATTAAAAGGAATGAATGACATGGGAAAATTTGTCTTAAACTAGGAATACTAGCTAGTAGTCTTTTAACCAAAAGATGAACTACCTGTCTAGGTTATATCTAAAAAGAATTTGTTATTGTTTGAGAAATATAATATAAAATTATTAATTGGCTTTCATTTAATATTTTAGGTTCAATTTAATTTTACACAATATCAAAGCCTCTATATTTGGAGAGCACTTTTTGTACACCGATGGTACATACAACTTCCACTTAAGAAATTACATTTGAATATTTTTTTTCTTTTTTTCCTTCCTATTCCATACATATATCACAGAAGATGAGGTATTTTTATTCGACTGTCGCACCCAATCAATGTTGCGATGGTAGTATCCTAAATATTTCACTATATTTGATTATAAATTCGATCTTCATCGTTTTTTATTTTGTTTAAAAAATATAATTAAATATTATAAAATTTCTTATAATAGAATCTTGTGTGAAAGTGAATGTTAAAGAAATATAATATAAAATTATTAATTGGTAGATGATGGTTTAAACTTTTCGGTTGAAAACTTGAAATAATTCTTTATCGTCATCAAACTTGATTGTTTTGCAGAATTTATTTTAAAATTTTGAATTTGTTTGGATATTGTAAAATAAAATCACTTTAGAATGTAATTATAACGATATATTTTTATAAATTTGATGAATCGCATGCATGCTAAAATAGATCATTTGTCATGTTACTGAATTTGGCTCACGGAGAAGGGAAAAAATAAATCCTTCTATAGTCAATTTAACAATCTAATTTTTTTTATGAAAATTAATTTTAGCAAACTACTCAAACACTGTTGAAATCACATTTGAGTTCCAAAACGCGATTGTGATTTGTTGGGGTTGGAAAATCTAGAGAGAGAAAAAAAGGTTTGAAAAAACATAACAAGTGTGGTATGATAGGATCAAATAATTAAGGAGTTAATTCAAATTTCATAAACAATGCATTACAAACTTCAGATTCAAAGTATGGGAGTGAGTAACATTGAGTTTTGCGTGGCATTTGATTAGGACAAAGCAGATCAAGACGCTAAGTTCACGGTTTTTTTTTTTTTTTTTGTTTTTGTTTTTGTAATGAAGTTCACGGGTTTTAGTTTCCAAATCCCGAAGGGCAACTTGGTTGAATCTATCAATCGTGGAGGTGGAGACACCCGATCATTCTGATTTACTCACGACTCACGAGTTCGTTTCCGTAGTATGATCTTTGAATATTAAGTTTATTTTTTATGGGCTTTTATAGTGACGTAAAATGGGAAATTTTTTATTGAATTGATTTATAATTTGAATTAGTAATGTATGTAAACTGTAAAGGGGGTTGTGTGTGTTTAAGTCGTATGTGGAGCGAATGCGCGACTTATGCATGGGCAAAGATAAGCGTGTCACATCACACATGTAATATTGCACAACTTGTAGCATGATAGATAAATATTTGCTATGTGCGATTTGAATATATATACCTCATACACATCTCATCGTATTATTTAGATAAATATTTAATTTTGAATTAATCTGGTAAAATCTTTTCATTTTACATCAGATGTGTGAAAAGGGCTAATAAGTTTAAATTTCATTCCATTAATCTTTTTATAATATTATCCAACATAATGTATTAGTACATTATTATTCTGAAAAAGTTAGATTTCTTAATTAATAATAGCCATGATGTTTTTTTTTTGTTTTTTGTTTTTATATAATTTGTACTAAACACAACTACAAAATTATACCCCACAACTCATGGTATTTTTTTTATCCATGAAATCGGAATCTGGTTTTAAAGATTTGAGACCAAAATATCCTCTTGTAATATATCTACAAATGTGTACGGAGACATTGCAGAGAAGAGAAAGCTTCCTCGTGTTCGTCTGCACGTCCCCGCGTTGAGCATTCAGATTTCAGAATATTCACATTCCATTTGATAACATCGAATGTCATTTACAGAAATCAAGCCTCCATTTTCTAGTGTGATGTTTTCCGCAAACACTGAAATCACTATTACTCACACATGAGTTACACACCCTACCATGTTAATTGGCGTTGCATCCTTTACCCACAGCATCAAAAATTAAACTGTGAGAAATTAAAGACAGAGAGAGAAGACCAGAGAAGAAAAGTGAGTACATGTACACACAGCTAAAATGAATGTCTACAATATTAAAAAATTATGAGTAAATTGATAATTTATGTTGACATTCCCTTTAATAATTTACAATCAACCAAACGTAAAATTAATCAAATTTTTCCGGTAAAATTTTAACCTACCAAACAATTTTTTATTACTTTTCGAGTTAGGGTTAAATAATTTCTCATTATATTTTCAAAAATCTTTTTTTCGGATAAATAAAAAATATCTCCAATACCAAGAGAGAATTCATCAATGTGGTGCTTAAAAGCTTAATATATGGCCACGCATAGTGGATCCGATTTGAATTAGTAAAGTGTCAAAAAAGCGGTGGACGGCAAAGACGAGGAGCATAAGTGCCATCCCTCAAACCGTACTATGAGTACTGCTAGTTGTTGAATCCAATTAATATATAGTTGTCCTCATTATTGATCTGTACTTATTTTTCGTGCATCATCGTAAAAGCCAATTCAAGATGCTTGTCTTTTATTTATAATCAACCACCCTCATGCATTTTTCATCACTGTAATCCCTCTTATCCTTTTGTTTGTTTTGGGTCTGTGGTTTAAGCAAATCCAGCTTAATTAAAGGTAGATTTATGTCTTCAGTTAGGTTAGCCAACACCAAGACTAATTCGGTGACAACGGGTCATGCTCCCTCCATTTTAATTAATTATTTTTATCAACCACTCACAATTATCCTATTAAAAAAAAAAAAACACATCCCTTAAAAAGTATTTCAAAATGGCTCAATTAATCTCACTCATTTAGACATCTAATTGCATGTTTCTATTCCGCTAATCCGTAGACAACTATGTTGATTGACAAAGTATTTAACAAACTACTTGTGAATAATCGAGGCATGTAATCCTAAACCATATGTATAATCTAAAACTATCCTCTTGATTAATTTGTCCTATAGTCTAAGCAACAAACTATAACTAGGTTTGGTATCATCTAAACCCAAAATCATAATGCAATTAAGATTTATGAGTCTATTCATGTATATGATTCTTATATAGTTCTTTTTTAACCAATATAAAATTTCATTCACACTTAGACTTCCCAATCTATCTTGACACGACATCATTTAGTATATCAAACCAATACAATAAAAATGTATGTGTTAGAGAAATTATATATAAAATTATTGAAGTGACATTTATCTAACAGCTTGAGTTTTTAGGTGAAAAAATTATTTGTCATATAGTATTAGAGCCTTTATATCTTCAATATTTTGATTAGGAAAATGCTTATGTCCACCGACGGTTTTTTTACAAAATATTTTAATAATTACATGGATTAATTAAATGAGAGAAATTATCTCTTGTGGGTCCCATGACAGAGGTTGAAAATGATTGTTGTTGACCTCATAGAAAAAGTTGAGACTAAAACAAAAAATAGTGCAGCCTTATTTACAAGTTTTCTTAAAAATAGTTCCCATGTGAAATAACACTATTCTTTTTTGGTTTTATTTGTATTGATTTAACTTTCTTAATCAACACAATGATTATTTAACTCTTCCAATTCGATGGTGCAGTGTGAATGCAGGTAAATTGAGTCCACAAAGGTTTTCAACATTCCAACTTATATTAATTCTATAACAAAGATCTTCTAAAGTAATTAAATATCAAAGAATTTTTGTTTATACTTTATATACACATTTTCTTGAGATTCACCTCATACATCGGAAGTTATAAAAGCTTTGTTGTTGCACCACCAAAACTGAAAATGTAAAATCTGATGTAGCTAGAAGGTTCCCAATTGGTCCAAGCTCAGGGAGTTCACACCATTCTGTCAAGCCTAGTGTACATGGAGAATCTGGCATATGATGTCTACCTACTATGACCATACTAAAATTTCCCTCCATTTTTCTGATAACTTGTGTTGTTCCTGCTCCATCTTCCACACTCTCCTCCTTGAAGGTTATTTGTTGGTTATTATGCTTATTACTATACCTTATATGCTCCATCAAATCAATGTAAGGGTTCTTCATATTCCTTTGTTTACCTTGCATTTTAACCCTTAACCAAAACACTGTAAGTCTTACGTTTGGATGCTGAGCTATGCGTAGACTATAAGCTAATGCTTCTTGATCATCACCACCACCTACAAAGATCATTGCAATGTCACAATATAATTTCTCATAGATAACTAATAGTTTGCCACTCATTTCGCTTCTGTCAATAAAAACTCCAACTGAGCAAGGAGCTTTCCTTAGAACTTTCTGGTTTAGTGTCCTAACTGAAGCAATGGGAACCTCAAAATTTCCATGTATGGACCATTGCTTATGGAATGGCACAATCACCATGTCAGATTTCGTGTCCATTGCCATGTAGCATATGTCATCATGCATGCTTGCATATGGTGCAATTACAGTGAAGAACTGCAACTTGACACCCTCTTTGTTATGCAGCTGAAATTGATCAAAGGCATTGCTTATGTGTTGAGAGGAACTCTCCTTATAAGAATGTGATTTGTTAGTGTCCTCATTTTTGGTAAGGATGGAAAATGCCCTGCCTGAAAGCTCCATTAGATGTAGAACAAAGACTGAGAGTGGTGTAGCCTTAATGGGGTTGGAGGCTTGAAGAAGGTTGATGATTGGATATACATTTTCTTCATTGTGGACGCAGACAAGTACTTTGAGATCAAGGTCTTGATTGGATTCCCTAATTGATCTTCTATTATAGGCTCTGTACCTCCTTGAAGGATCATATATGTAATAAACAACTAGAGAGGAAAAACCAGTTACTGCCACCATAGTATATATAGCAAGGGAGAAACTCACCTCGCCTATGTCCTGTCCATATACATTAAATAGATGCAAATTAGCATAATATATATAAAGGACTAATGTTTTTTATGTTGTAGGAGATAAAATTATCTTCTACACACAGATAAAAGTGTATGTGTACCGGGCCCATGCGAAGAGAAGAGACTTTATTTTTTCATAATCACACATAAAACTTGTTTCATGACTTTGTTTTTTAAAGAATTTTTGGTATTAGCAAATTGGGGTTATATGCAAACACAAGTGCACTAGACATAAAAGGGCAAATCCCGGTGCTCTTGTGAAGGTCGGCGTCAGGTTGAACCTGTAACCTTTTGGTCACAAGGAACAATCTTACCATTGCTTCAAGGCTCGCTCTCACAAGTGCACTAGACATGCTAAATGAAATATGATGTGTATACCAATCTTTGTGCAATCTTTTTTTTTTTTTTTTGCTTTTTAATATTCCATATTTCACACTCCCGTACCTTAGAGTTAAATAATATGTTGAACACACTGATATCTACAAGGCCTTTGCAACACATGATTAGAGCCAATGCCAAAGAATCCCAGAAGTCAATCTGAAAGTGAAGTGAGGGTAAAAGGGTGCCTAAAAACTTGCCCATATACCCTGCAATCAAAATAATCTCTAAGCTTGCTGTCTTTGATCCTGTTAATGGAGGAACATTTGTCCTGATCCCAATAATAGTACAGAAAGCTGGAACAATCAAAGTAGAACCAACAGTATCAAGCTTTTCTGCCAGAACAGAACCTAAAGGGGGACCATCCGGCAAGATCAAGCCAAACCAAAAAGCAACAAGGAAAGCAGGTTGGCCACAAACTTGTGCAGAGAATGAAATAAACAGAAGTATCGAAATAATTGACATGAAATGGCTTTCTGTTATGGGCTTTCCCTTTGGATTTCGGTGGGAGATCCATATAACAAGTGGCCTTAGCAGGAAGAATAAGATGGATATATAGCAAAGTGACAAAGTCAATTCCAAAATAGGTCTACATGACCCTTGTTGCAATGCTTTAGTAGTATTGACGATAACAAAATAATTTACCCACATACATGCATCACTAATCATGGAAGTGGATAAAGCCACACGTCCAATCTCTGAATTGAGAATGTTCATCTCATTGAGGAAGCCACTTGTAACAGGAAATGCTGTTAGAGCACTACACACAACCAAACCATATATACCTTCCTTTTCAGACCCCAGTGGGTACATTTTGTCTACAATATTTAAAACTGCAGTTCCAATTGCTATGGCAGACAAATGACCACCTAGACCAATTACCACTGCCTTTTTTTCTATCTTCAAGATCTGTGTGGGATTGATCTGTACCCCCATCTTAAAGAAGTGAATTACCATGCCAAATTCAGCAAATGTTGTAAGTGTCAGTCTGCTTGCTGATGGAAATATCATCTCAAAACATGCATCATGTCGACCTAGAAATAAAGGACCCAATATGACACCAGCCTGATGAGAGCAAGAAAAAAAGAAAGAACAAGAGATGATGTATCGTCAGATAATTTCCAATAGGAGAGTTATGTCAAAGAAGCTTTGATTCTATATCAAACTCTAATCACCCCAAATGCTTAAGCTGAAATGCATGCCCATGAATGTTTTTATATCTTTGACATTTGTGCTCTCCCTAGCTAGCTCTTTTCAAGGTGTTGGGTTAGTAGTACAAAACCAAATAGAAAATGAATGATATCATAAGTTTCATCTTTTTCTTAGATTTCTCCAGTTCCTAATTCATAATTACCACTCAAATAAAGAGCAAATTCTTGGGCATAAAGTTTCCCGACTTGCAATAATAAGGGTGAGGGTCGATTGTACGCAATTTTACTCTTTCATTTTTGCAAAGACTCTGATTTCCAGACTCAAACCCGAAGGTTACAAGGAACAACCTTAGTACTATTCCAAGACTCGCTCTCATAATTGCCACTCAAATGGTAGCTATTAATTATGATGGAAGAAAGAAGCTTACCACAATCTGTGCAATGATCTGAGTTTGATGACAAGGCCTTAGCAAGAGATGAGTAATTCTACCAACAGTGAACATAACAATAATCTGAAGTAATAGGACAGTTGTGCTGTGATTGAGGGGGTTATCTCCAAGCCAAACACCCCTTGTTTTGGAGCTTTCAATATATTGACATACTAATTTCTCATTGCCAATCATTCCATAAGAACTCCTCTCACGTAGTCTTACCTGATCCATTTCAGTAGATTTAAGAAAAGGATGGCCAAAACCCAGATAAAGATTAAGGATAGGAACCATGCAAATAAACTTCAAAGAATGTGATTGTGTAAGAGAGATGATGGTAAGAGAGAAGTTTAGATAATGGATGGACGAGGAAGTTAGAAGCTTAATGGTTGAAAAGTGACAATTTCGTTGACCGTTATCCGGTAAAATTGGTTAAGCAAGAATAGTAATTTCACAAAAAATAGAAATCCTTGGCTTCTGGTTTGGGATGAGGTACGATGTTATAGGTTACAATAATTTAGGATTTTTGGTCCTCTAGTCATAATAGTGAAGCATCAATCTAGCTTAGTGGTCATGCTGTCAAACGATAATTATAAGTTTCAGTTAAGTTAGTTAAGAAAATATTTTGTTCTATTTATTTATTTATATATAACAAAAGAGGAATAATGGTAAAGTTACTCCTTTGTAACTGAAAGATCCCGTGGAGGTCTGCCGAACTCTCTTCCTCCACCTCCGCCGAACTCTCCTTCATGGAGGTCTGCCGCGGATCGGCAATTCAGCTTCTGAACTTCGCTGACGCGGTCGCTATCGGAAGCCGCTCGCCGGAGCGTTTGTTCAGAGTCCTCGACGTGTTCGAGACAATGCGTGACCTAATTCCTGAATTTGAATCCCTGTTCTCCGATCAGTACTGCGCGTTCCTCGTCAACGAAGCTATCACAATTTGGAAGAGGTTAGGTGAAGCAATCAGAGGAATTTTCATGGAATTGGAGAATCTGATTGGCCGAGATCCGGCAAAGGCGGCGGGCTTCATCCGATCACCCGCTACGTGATGAACTACCTCCGCGCCGCATGTCGGTCCCGCCAAACCCTAGAACTAGTTTTCCAGTTGCAACCAAATTCTTCGTTATCTGTCCAAATTGCTTGGATTATGGAGTTGTTAGAACGAAATTTGGAAGCAAAATCGAAAATATATAAGGACCCTGCATTGTGCTCTGTTTTCATGATGAATAATGGGAGGTACATTGTTCAGAAGGCCAAAGATAGCGAATTGGGAACCCTTTTGGGTGACGATTGGATCCGAAAACACACTGCAAAAGTCCGGCAATGCCATGTGAGCTATCAAAGAAGCTCATGGAACAAGTTGCTGGGGTTTCTCAAGGTGGAGAATAACAATGGCTCAATGGCTGCAAAGCCTATGAAAGAGAAGCTCAAGTTGTTCAACTTGCATTTTGAGGAGATATGTAGGGTTCAGTCTCAATGGTTTGTCTTTGATGAGCAGCTCAAGGAAGAAATAAGGATCTCCCTAGAAAAGATCTTATTGCCTGCATATGGAAGCTTCATTGGAAGGTTTCAGAATGTTCCTGATCTTGGAAAGCATGCTGATAAGTATATCAAGTTTGGTGTGGAGGACATTGAAGCTCGGCTTAGCGATTTGTTTAATGGAAGCAGTGGATCAAATGGTGGCCGAAAGTGATGGTAAAAATGGTACTACTGATTCTTATGTGTATGTATGAATTTGTAGTGTAATTAGAATACAAAGTTTTGGGTGTCACAAATGTAGTCCTAAAGAATTTGTGACCTGGTGCTATATATATATACACCATTGTATGCTTTTCTGTTCAGAATCAGGGTATATTATTTTTTCTGATGAAATTAACTTTCTGAAAGTTAATATCATCTGAGTTCAAAAAAAATAAAATAAAATAAACTTTTCTGCTGTAAAACTTAGGTTCCAATTGTTGATTTTCTTCAACTGTTCCATTGTAACAGGAGTTTGACATTTGAATGCTTGGAACAGTATTGAGACTATGAGAGTATACTTGATCACTTAATTTAGTATACGTTTCCTGTTATTTATTTATTTTTTACTTTTTCTTGGTTCAAGTCCAAAGTCCTGACAGTGACAGGGAGTAGGATCTTTCCTTTTTGTATGGTGGAAAATAATTATGCAACTTCTTTGCAAATAACATCATGTTGCATATAATGGAACTTATCACAGTATAAACAAAGATCAACAAGTTCTACTGTCCAAATAGTTGTTTGAAAGAGGAACTCAAAAGCAAAACAAAGCAGCCCAACCAAAGTAGACAAAAAAAGCCACCAACCTCCATACTTTTTGTTGGATTGGCAAATTTCTAATTGTAGTAGTCGTCATGAATTTTTCTTTTCCTTCCTCTTTGAGCTGAAGACGTGTGTTTATTGCTCATTGAGATTGGATTTCACCATGAAAATGAAATGCATAAGTAGTAACGTCTAAGAGGCTGTCAACTTTCGGAGCATTAAATATCAATGACTTCGCTTGGTTGATGATTTTGTTTCATACATCATGTGTTGTAAATCCTATGAAAGACTTCGCTTCTCTTTGGGATCTTATAAATCTGAAGGAAGTTTCCTTGAAGGAGTTTACTCATACTCTGACTAGTTCCCTTCCTTTTTTCTTCATTGTTGTTTTTGTTGTTGTTTTGCCCAGTGTTAAAGCAAGAGAAATGAAATGGAAACCAGGCATGGATTAAGAATGTTATTCAATTGAGCCATTCTCATTTTTTATTGCGTGGTATCAATTGACTCTTGTTAATTTCACTTAGTTTAGCCAGGAGGACTTGCGAGCCTTTGGAAGTGGGCTAATGGGGGTGTGGATTAAGAAATTTAGATGGTTTGCAGGAGATATAGGATTTTGGCTTAATGGTAAGGGCCAAGAATCTTGAACAGTTGCAATCGTAAGTTAAAACATTGAGAAGGAAGAAGATTCATCTAATATGTACAAATTATGTTCATAGTCCTGGATTCGTCGAGTTAATGGGTTGTTTTATGTGAGATTCAAAAACACTAATTTTCTTTTTGAGTAAATACCTTTTTCGGTCTTCATCAAATTTTACGATATTCGCTTTAGTCTCTAGCAAATAAAAAGACTATTCGTGGTTCTTAAAAAATTCAAAGTGTATTCGTTTTAATCCTTTTGAGGGATTATTGTGGATTTTTTTTGAATTTGTGAAAGACCACGATTTCAACTAAATGGGTCCATTTTGAATTTCTTAGGACCACAAATAGCATTTTTATTTGCTAGGAACTAAAGCGGGTATCATAAAATTTGCTGAGAACCAAAAAAGATATTTACTATTTTCTTTTTTAATACTTGTTAACTTTACCTGCAGAGAATAGCTGGTTTCTGTCTTTTTCAGTAAATGCAAATCGTTGTTTCACCAAATTAGGATTAATATAATTTGATTGGCTCCAGGAAGATTCTGTTTTTTCTTCTTTTCCTTTTGTTTTCTAGTAGCTAAATAGATAGACACAATAGCTACTATTGATTTGTCTTCAAGAAATTGTTTAAGCAGTATTGTACTAAGCCTTGAGTGGATTCTGCCTGTCTTTCTTTATCCAAATATGATACTGAGAAGTAGAGCCCTATATAGCTTTGAATCTATTATCTATTATTCTATTTATCCTCTTGATACAGCGTTTTCCAGCTCATGCTGCATTGGTGCTCATGCAGCTAGTGCTAGATGTAAATTAAAATTCAATTGGTGATAAACAGGGTTCTAGAGACGACTTTCAAATCCCATGTCATAAATCATAATATTATTAAATGGTGCAATCACATCCCGAGTGTGAATATCCTATGCCACTTACTTTAAGCATGGTTCAATCTAGCAATAATTCGTAGCATTTTTTATATTTGAAACTGAAAAAAAGTTGAACTATGAAACTACATATACATTTTTCTTTTTCCCTTTCGATTTACGCAAGTACTGAATATAGCAAGACCAAGAAAAAAGAAGAAGCAAATTAGTATTGATATAAACGAGTGCCAATAAATGATTTAATTTTAAATTTATTTTAAAAAAATTCAGGTATAATGACCCTCACATTTATTTATGGATTTAATATTGAAGGATAATTATAAAGAAAAAGAAATAAAGTCACATTTAGTGAAAAAAGAGTTAAAATGACAGTTAAGGGATAAAAATACGGGTAAACTAAGTTATCCAAAAAGTGAAAGTAAAGTTAGAAACATAACTAGAAAAATATTCTAGTCCATTGGGTAAAATTTGGTAATGAATAGAGGTGACTAAATAAATAAGTATTTAACCAGTTGAATTTCACTTAACTAATATAAGTGAAAAACTTCAAAACACTCCTAGTCATCGTCGTCTTCCACGGACAGCAGCGACAGAGGCAAATAAAATGAAAATGGAGGTTTTGAATAAAAATCTTCCTAAATTCACAACTTGAGCTAGAGACGTCCAAATCACTCCGTTCCAAAGTCAAACTTGTGAGAAATTTCAAGATGAACACATTGGTACCCATATCTTCATGTGGGGTTCACTGTAGAGAGAGATCTTCGCCCCCAAAGATTTCGAATTTCATGGAAAATATGGGTTTTGATGGAGCTTGAAGCCATGGGAGCTTGAAGCAAGCTTCCCCTTTCATTCCAGGTAAGTTCATGTTAAGAAATCTTTGTTTTCTTTGAGTTTTGAGAAAGATTGAATATAGGTTTTCATTTTAAAGATTTGGATTGATTGAGCATGTTAGAGCTTAATTCAGGTTTAGCTCATGTTGAGAAAAGTGTTTAGATGAGAATTTTAACGGTGAAAATGTATTTTGGAAAATTAAAAATACCGTATTTTTGAATAGTGTCGTATACGTGAATAGTGACGCATACATGAATAGTATTGTAGAGATGAACGGTGTCGTATATATCAATTAATGAATCTTGGATTAGAGGTACTAGTACGAGGATGTGGAGTTCTGGGTGGTCGGATGCTACTATTTGTTTTAGACGTATTTTTGGAAAAGATGTATTGTTGCATAGTGTTCATATTCGATACATGTACATTTATGTATTCAGGCATGATGATATGACTATGTAGTATTCAATTATGTTATGTATTGGATTGCATGCTATTAGATTTGTGGCACGGAGCCAAGTTCAGCATGCGCCCATAGATGGGTATCTGAGTATATTTGCATGACTGGTACTTCTGGAAATATATATTGTTTAAACTGTCTATCAGGAACTCTTGAGAGTGGGATTGGAAAATCCCCAGTTGTCCGATTTACAGAGGTTATTCTGTTCGATTTTCGTCTCCGTAAAATAAGAATTAAATTAGAAGAAGTATGCAATGTGATATGTAATGTGAAAAAGGATTAAAGAAAAAGAAAAAGATAGTTCGTATTTTCGTAAGTTAAGTCTTCTGCTGTTTCTGTTAAGTATCATATGCATGTTAATTGAACCGGCTCGAGGCTGGAGATGTTACATCAGGCATCTTGAAAATGTTTATATTACAGGTTAAAGGTAATTTTTGTTAAATATGTTATATTTTTTGTTTTTCAATCCTAAAACAATGTGTTTTAGAATTAAAGGGGAAAATTACTCTCTTATTTATTTTGGAGAAGGGTATTATAACAACCAAGTTGTGTTGCTACCATATTACTACTAATCAATCTCACCATTAAATCGATTATATTGATCCAACGGTTATATTTATTTTCATCTTTATATGGTCATGATTTTTCAAATTTAATATTTTATATTTATTTATACATTTGTATGGTTATGATTTTCCATATTTAATGTTTTCACTTTAAATATGGGGAATTATAATCATACAAAGATAAAATTAAATATATCCGTTAGATCCATATAATCGATCTAACGATGAGATTGATTGATAGTAACATAATAGTAATACAACTTGATTGTTACAATATCCTTCCCAAATAATTTTCGAACAGATTCAAGTGACGAGACTAATTTAATCTAATGATTGTTAGACCCGGCCGAGTAACGGTCTTACTTATTAACACCATTGCCAATTCAATCACAACAACAAAATATAGGCAGCTTTTTCCATCCAAATTATGTCTAGTCTAAACACAGGGCTTGCAAGATCAATCCCGCGTTTTAAGTTTTGTTTTGGAGTTTAAAAGGGAAGGAAAGAAAGGGGATTTACGAGGGAAGAAAAGAAAAATAAAAAGTATTCTCTTTTCCTTATTTGCACGTTAAAATTATGACAAGAGAGAAAAATAAAGAGTTAATAAGATATTTTTATAATTTTACCTTTTAAAAAAATGGAGGGTTAAGAAATTGGATAGAAAGAGGGTTACTTTTAATACTAAGGGAAAATAAGTAATTCTTAATATTTCTCTCCTTAAATTCTCCCGTGTTTGAATCCGAAAAATAGTCCCTCTACAAATATGTAAATGTAAGGTTATGTATAAGGATTGCTTTACTGGTTATGGCTTATTAATAGGGAGTGATTTTATTTATTTATAGATAACGTGATACGGTGTTTTGGTAATTTCATTTTTCTTTTACAACATAAACTTTTTTAAATGTCATGTATTTTATTTTGTTTCCATACCCTTGCAAGGATGGACCAACAAGAGAATGTTACTTCATATGATTTTTTAATTTAATAAAAGAATGTTCTAGCAAAACCAGTTTTATTTGTATATATACGGAGACAGAAATTTATGTATAATTTGTCTCTGCTTCCAAAAACCAGCCAACTATTTGGCCAAGCAGGTTTTAAATTAATTTTTCTCATGGAGTTACATAAAAAAGTGGTGTATGTTTGGTAGACCAAGATTGTTTTCACCTGTTTTTAACACAGAAGAAGTGCTTCTTGATTTTATCCAATTAATGTACTGGACTATTATATCAATTTATTCTGTGAATCAATTTTTAAGCCATAAAAAATAGAATAAGTATTGGGTAAAGTGGACATAAATATCTAACATTTATAATTCATCATTTTTCTTGTTAGTAAATGAAGTCACTTAAGAATGAGCAAAAGCAATACAAAGGGAAAAAGGGAAAATGAAAACAAAGAAGAGATCAAAGTAAATTTGGAAGCGATCTATATCCAAAAAATACTAGTTCTATACATATGATTGTTGCTGTCAAATACTTATATTTTTTTCTCTTCTCAAATGTGTGGATTCCTCTGGATCATTTATAATTCACTTAAGAATGAGCAAAAACAATGCCAAGGGAAAAAGGGAAAATGAAAACAAAGAAGGGATCAAAGTAAATTTGGAAGCACATAAGAGTGATACATGATAAATATCCAAAAAATGCTAGTTCTATACATATGATTGTTGCTGTCAAATACTTATATCTTTTTCTCTTATCAAATGTGTGGATTCCTCTGGATCACGTGACCCCCAAAATCTGGTTTGTTGTTGCATCACCAAAATTGATGTTTTGGCTCCAATATTTGAGGCAAGGATCTCTCCAACAATTCCCAACTCTCCATTGTTGCATTGTCTGAGTTCAGACATTAGCTGTGAATCTGCATGCCTCCTCCCAACCATGACAAGGTCATAAAAACTCTCCATGCATTCAAAAACTGAAAGCACATCCTTTCCATTCTTTACCAGCTCTTCTTTGTAAGAAACTCTATCATTCCTGAAGGCATTGAGCCTAAATTCACTCAAGGTATTGGTATCAAGCATTTTGCTCCTTTCTGTACCACCAACAATCTCTGTTGAAGATGAAAATTGAAAGAGAGTAATATGTACATTAGGTTGATCCAACATGCGTCTTGCATATGCAAGTGCCTCTCTATCATCTGCACCCCCAAAGAAGATCACAGCCACTTGATATATTGATTCATTCATATAGCCACACCAAAATTTCTTCTGATTGCCACGATCAATGAGGACCCCAACTGAACAAGGAGCTTTCTCTAGAACAGTCTTGTTGAGCTGCTTGAAGGCTAAGGATGACTCAGTTGTCCCTCCAATTATCCACTGCTTATGAAAAGGTATAATTATAAAAGTTGTTCTCCTTTCAAGGGCCAAGTAGCAGACATCATTGTGCATTGTAGCATAGGGAGAAATGCCCTTATAGCAATGGAGTGTGACCTTGCTCTTGTATTCATGTTCAAATTTGTAGAATGAATTGAAAATTCTTTCAGATTGAGTAGCACGTTTACTAGGATTTTCGCGTGGCATGTGTGCAACAAGTAGAGCAGAAGCACGCCCTACAAGCTTAACAAGATGGAGTACAATTAAATCAATGTTTTTTGCTTCAGTGGGATTAGAAGCAGCAAGGAGATTCAAAATAGCCAAGACATTATCATGATTGTGTATGCAAGCTAGTATACGCAGTTCTTCATCATTGGGGTGATGCAAAATTGTCCTCCTTTTGTAAGCAAGAAACCTCCTAGAAGGATTATATAGTGCTCTCACAATAGGTGCCACAATACCAGTTACAAGCACTAAAGTAAGAACAACAATTGCAAAGCATTCATCATTTATGACCTGCAAATTCATAAAAAGAGCACGCTTTAATTAAGCTTGCAGAATACAAACTATTAAAAGTTGTAATGTGCACATGAATGAAAAAAGTGGCTTACATTTTCCAATTTCAAGTTAATCAACAAGGCCAATTCAACAGTGCCTTTGCAGTTCAGTATAAGTCCAAGAGAAAGGGCATCTCGAAATGGCATCCTACATAATAGGAGAGGCAACAAAGCCCCAACAATTTTCCCACAAAAAGCAATCCAAATAATTAACTGAATTACACCCAAATTCTTCAACTTCTGTATGGCATAAACATCTGTCCTTAATCCAACTATGGCAAAAAGGGTAGGTGTGAGCACTACTGAAACAAAATAGTCAAGCTTATCTACCAATGCTGCTCCTAGTGGTGGACCATCTGGTATAGCCAACCCCACCATGAAAGATACAACAAGTGCACTTAGGCCAAGGAATTCACCCATGAATCCACAGAACATTAGTGTTATAAGAACCCCACAAATATACATTTCCTGAACAGGTTTCCCCTCTGGTGTGCGTTGAATTGCCCATAATGCAGCGGGATGAACTACAAACACTATGAACAAGATAAGAAGAGTGGAGGATGCCAAAGATCCAATAGTTACTCCTATTGACTTTGTGGAGGACAATTTTGCAGCAAACTTTATTGTCACAACTATAAAGAAGCAAATATCACACACTAATGAAGAAGAAGAGGCCAACCTCCCAATCTCTGAATTGAGTATCTGAAGTTCAGCAAGAAAGCAAGCAATTACTGGAAAGGCTGAGATACATTGAATTTCTACCACACCAGAAAGCACCTTAGAAACATCATGATCCAATGATGAAAAATTTTTTTGATAACATTAAGGGGCGAAGCCCCAAACAAAAACAAACTAACAACCAGAAACAAAAAATAACTATCCAGGGTCTATACCCCTACAAGAGGAGATTCCCTGAAGATCGTGATCAAATAACTGAGCAAGGTGAAACGGCATAACTCTATGACTCCAGAATCCAGTATCTTTGTGAAGAGCAGACTTGGCTAACCAATCAGCACAGGAATTAGCTTCTCTTGGAATATGAGAAAGCGTTACCTCCCAATCCTGACCGATGAGTGCTTGTATCTTAGCCACTATACGAGGCTGACAAGCTGCATTGCAATCAGCAAGCAAAGAGAATACTTCAGAAGCATCTCCTTCTAGTTCCACCTTCTTAAATCCCAGTTGCCAAACCAATTCCAGACCTTTTAGAGTTCCCCAAAGCTCCGCCATTAAAGGAGTGCAAGCACCAATATGATACTCAAAGCCTCCCAACCAAGAGCCATCATCAGATCTGATAATCCCACCACAAGCAGCCACCTCAGTATTCCTTTCAACTGCCCCATCAATATTAATCTTCACCCAATTTAACCTTGGAGGTTTCCATAAACTCATACGAGTTGGATGAATGCTAGTAGTAGCCATAGCCTTCCTACCCATGCAGTTACGAACTTCCTCTATATACATAGCAATTATGTGCGTTCCATGGGTTGGATGCTTGAAGTTAGTATCATGGACACTTTTGTTCCTCCATCCCCAAATGAACCAACAAGAGATAAAAAAGACATCACGCCAATCATCTGAATTACTTTGATTCCAAGCTTTTGAGATATTATTTTCAACCCAATCTCTAAGATCCAAGCTGTAGAATAAGCTTTGCCGATTAGCTGAAACCAGAGAATTCCAAACACTTCTAGCATGCTTACAATCTCTTAGAACATGGAGGTTTGTTTCCAACTCACCAGGACATATTTTACAATGACCAGATTCCCCACTCCATCTAGATGTGCGGTCTTTAGTAAGAAGGCGGCCATGCATTATGATCCACATACAAGATTTAACACGTTGAGGCCCATGCCATTTCCATATGGTAGTCCAAGAATTTTTCAACGGCATGAGAGGGAAACCAAGCATGTTATAATACGCGGTTTTAACTAAAGAGCAGCCAACCTTTTGATTTCTCCAAATAATGCGGTCATTTCCATCCGATGCGCTAGGAATGAGAGCAGCTTGGATCCTTGCAACAGCTTGATCATTGAGATATTGACGAATATAGGGAAAGTTCCATTGACCAGTATTGCTGTTCACGAAGGCACTAACAGGGAGATTCAACTCCAAACCAGTTGGAGTACGAGTAGCCAGAGAGGCAAGACACTCAGTTAAACCCAACCAATTGTCTGTCCAAAATAATGCATCATTACCGTCTCCAATCTCCCATTGCATTGCTTGAAGAAAAGATGGCCAAACACTACACAGATTTTTCCAGAAGTATGAGTCATATGCTTTATGATTTACTTCCCTCCGAAGATCCAAACCTCTCTTATATTTACTTGTTACAACTCGAACCCACAACGAATCGGGCGAAGTAAGTATCGTCCATGCAAGCTTGTGAAAGAAAGCCATATTTTGGACACGAAGGTTAATCACCCCTAAGCCACCCATGCTCTTAGGCTTGCAAATATTATCCCATGCAACCAGATGAGATCTCCTTTGACCATTTTTATCACCCCAAATAAAGGCACGCTGCAACTTCTCTATTTCATCACAAATGGCTACAGGAAGCAGACTGTGTTGCATTTGAAATATAGGAGTTGCTGAAATAACGGAGTTGGAAAGTGTAATTCGACCGGCAAAAGATAAGACCTGGTTACTCCAACCAGATAACTTGTGCCTAATTCTTGCAACAACATCAGCATAATGGTCTTTGGTTACTCGACCATGTTTCATCATGGACCCAAGATATCTCCCTATATTGTGAGTTTGCTTGAAGCCACACACATTTGTGATATCATCTGCAATGTGAGCATCTGTATTTTTCGAGAAAAAAATACTAGATTTCGGAATACTAACCTTTAGGCCAGACATTGAACTAAAAGTCTCCAAGCAATCCACTATAACTTTGATTTGATCTAGAGAAGCTTCTGCAAACAACATCAAATCATCAGCAAACATCAGATGGGCTATCTTAGGACCTTTTGATCCCACGGAGATTGGCTTCCATCTCTTATTGTCAACCGCATCTTGAATGAGATGAGACAATTTTTCCATGGCTAGAACAAAAATGTAGGGAGATAAAGGATCACCCTGACGAACTCCTCTTGAAGGAAGGAAGTCACCTGCAATGGCTCCATTCCAAAGCACTGAGACCTTATCAGAGTTGATACAATTCATGATAATATTTGTGAACCAGTGTGGGATTTGAATTTCATCCAAAATTTTACGAACAAACTCCCAATTTAACATATCATAAGCCTTTTCCAAGTCGATTTTAATTGCCATGAAACACTTTCTTCCTCTCATTCTACGCATTGAATGGATCAGCTCTTGGGTGATGATGATGTTGTCCTGGATATGTCGTTTAGGAACAAAACTAGCTTGGAAGGGAGACACCATCTCTTCCATTAGGGGCTTCATTCTGTTAACCAGAATTTTACTGAGGATTTTATAAATGACATTGCACAAAGAGATTGGTCTGAGCTGCTTAGCACTTTCAGGTCTCTTTACTTTTGGAATGAGGACCAGAAGAGTCGAGTTCACAAGGTGAATCAGATTGGGATTCTGAAACATCATGTTAACATCCTTAATAACATTAGTCTTAATAAGACTCCAATTCTTATGAAAAAAGGCAGCTGGAAAACCATCTTCCCCTGGAGCTTTTGACCCATTGATACTAAAAACAGCTTTTGAAATTTCGTCATCCGAAAGATTACGAGTCAAATTAGATAGCAGATCATCGTGCAGAAGGGGCCAAGTAGTCTTTGATTTCACCCAATCACGATTAAGGACCCCATCATTTATCCATTTCACCCTGGCTTTTTGAAACCATAAGATCTCTTCTTGTATGAGAACCGCATCAAGGTCCTTCCTAACCTCCTTTTCTCTAGATTGGAGAGATAAGTTGGTATGATAATCAACATGATTCTGAATACGAGACCAGTCTCATCATTCTAGAGGATCCAAATACCCCCTGAGTAACCTTCTGCCTCTTGAACGAAAGCATGCTTAAACCCAGATTTTCGGATAATGTCAGAAGCTTTTTGACCACTACACCGAGGTTCTAGAATCACTACAATACTAGGCTTATATTTCCTAGTAAACAGAAAAAGCGAATTTTGAAACTGGGGTTTCACTGCTCCCCTACAGTTCCAGAAGAATAAATTCATTAAAAACTATGTTGAACGCAAGACTCCAAGGTTCTTGCATCCTTCATTCTTGAAATATCTTCCTGGTGAACTCTGTCCACCTCCATGCACGTAGAGATGGTTGAGGTTTCAGGATTTTGGATGTCGCTGCTGTTGTCAACTGATATATCAGGACCAGTTTTATGAAATGTGTCATATAACTGCTCTTGATTCTGGTTCAAAGTGCTATCTGTTTTCATCCCATTTTCCTGATCATGTTGATTTGCTTGCATAGGACTAACCGCCATGGGAGTAGCAATTGATGGAGATGGTGGAACGGGAGTATGATCTTCACGATTTTCACTCTGGACTGGACACCTCTTACCCGTGCTTGAAGAATGAGCCGCATGCATAGTAGGAACCGTTGATTTAGTCCTAGGGGTATCTTTGGACTTTTTGGATTTAGTCCATATTTTCTGAGGAATTTCAAACTGAGGGGCCCCCATATGAGGAGTAACAGAATTAATTATTTGATTATGATCCTCCTCATTAATAGGTCCAGCTGTTAAGATTGCAAACCGTGATTGCGTAATTTCCTCCTTATCACCATGATTATCTCCATGATTATCGCTGGTCATAACTCCCTTATTACCATGATTACCATGATTATCGCTGGTCATAACTCCCTTATTACCATGATTACCATGATTATCGCTGGTCATAACTCTCTTATCACCATGATTATCTCCATGATTATCGCTGGTCATAACTCCCTTATCATTATTCCTTTGTAACGTTTTTGAACCAGCGCCTGGCTGGACTGCACCGGCCGTCTGAGGAGGTTGCCGGCTCCTGCGTTGACGATTAACAACCATCCAAGGTCCCAATCCTTTACTTCGATGGAATTCTGAGTTGCCAGGTTCCTCTTGATGAATTTGATCGTCATTATGAATATCGGATGAACTGCGTAGCAAAGACCAACCTGAACCAAGTAAGTTATGATACATAACAACATAA